>NW_013953833.1:23066-50468 GCF_001266775.1 Austrofundulus limnaeus
TATATATATACAGTATATATATATACAGTATATATATGACAAAACGTATTTGTAGCCTGTTCTACATTATTTTGTCACATTACTTTGTTAATATTTAGGGTTTTCCAGGAGTAAGAGAGGTCTGTGGTTGATGGTTAGATTGTGTAAACAGGTTTGGGTCAATGTTCAGCTTTCAGGGCAAAGTTTCTAGCATTTTTGTTGCACTGCAGAAGGTAAGCACTTAACGTTTTGTGAAAAAAGTCATTCATTTTTAGTAACTGGATTACTTAATAGTAATAATGTGCTATTGACCTTTTATTAGATCACACTGTCACTGTCATGTCTTTTCTTTAAACTCCCTTTACTGTCCTTTTCCTCTAATGTACTTTATGGTTGCTTTAATGTACCCATGTTTGAGATTTGTTCATTTTAGATGTAACTATGTGGAAGTTTTTTTTTATCTAGGCTACTGTATATAAGTATACCTTTAAAACATTTTGAGCAAACCTGTGTTTGTCTTATATTTTGTCTCATGGAGTCAAACTTTCTTGTGATTTCTTTAAGAGTTTCTCAGTAAATTCCTTTCCAGGAATTTTCTGAAAAATCCATTTGTCTTTAGACATGGCTACTTTAACACATATTCAGTCTAGTCCTGATACCTTAAGCTTATATTTTAGTAGGGTTGAAACTGTTGGAGACTGGTTAGAGACAAAAAAAAACTGCCATAAAATGTTGAAATCTTTACTGAGATGGTATTAATGAGAAATTTCCTTAATATGTACGTAACTGCAAATTGTGACATTTAATAAAATGTTCAGTGAATTTGCCACAATTTAGTTGTTTTTTAATCATGTCTTAATTTGATTATAATTTATTGTCTTTTTTCCATCTGCAGTCAATCACAATTTTGTTTCCAAACTCTCTCAAACTTCTGTCTTAGGCCTTCTTCTTTCTGACTCACAGGAAGTAAATTGAGCAGAGACAGATTCCAGACTTTGACTATTTTGAAATTTAATTTTGCAATATATTCAAAATCCTCTTTAAAGTATGGCTTTGTGAGTCACATGAAGAAAGTGATAACCCTCACAAATGTTCAGATATTTTGAAATTTCTTCACAAATTCCGTTTGCAATTTTGTGCTAGCATCTGCAGCCCAATGAAATACAGGCTTTACCATTACCAGAGGAATTAATGTTGTTTGTGGCCACTTAACGGTAATTAATTTATGGATGAGTCAGTGATGTATCTCTGCAGAAAACTAATATATTTAGTATATAGTGTCTGTGTGTGACTAAGTGGTACAAAACAAAAGGACTTCTGTTCTAGTATTGGGGTGTCTGATGAGAGTGCCTCCAAAAAGGGGTCAGGATGGTGGGACTTAGTGCCAACTGACTGAATCAAAAGAAACTCCTCACAATAGCTGAATAAACCTTGTGCCTGGACGTGGAAGAAAACACATTGAAGGATACTATTCAGAAACTCAAACATTTTCTTTTAAAGAACTTGAGGTAAAATTGCTAAACTTATCCTTTTTTCCATTTTCCAATCGTAAAATATGTCTGTTGAAACAGAACAGTAATCTTTTTAAAAACTGTTAGTAACTTCAAGTGAAGTTTGTGTTAGCCAAGAATATATTTGTATCACTTGAGAACTGTTTAATGTTTGTTTTCTTTAACAATAAATGACTTTTCTCAATGTGAACTGTTTAAACTCTTAGTTTAAAAGCTCAAGCAGTTTTGTAAATGACTACAAACCTGGAGGGAGGAATTTTAAGACCCAGACAGTCACAATGTTGGCCTTTTGCTGTGAAACAAATGCTGATTTACTCAAACTGATTAACAGAAGGTCTGATACTGATGAAAATTCAAAGTCTGCATGTCATCAGGGTTTTCAAAATAAACTGAACAGAATGAGGACGCTGAGAAGAGTCAGTGTGCTCATAAGAAAAGGAGTTCGAACTTATCAGAACACATTGCACAACAAGGGTAATATTTTATATGTTTAACATAAAAATATTTTAAAATACACAGTTTTAACTGAATGGTGATAATAATTGTTGTTTTTTTTCTTTCTCCTCTCAGATCTCTTTTATAGAATTCATCCGTCTGTGTCTCAGGCGTTGGTGCAAAACAAGCCAGTGGTCGCACTGGAGAGCACCATTATCACACATGGCATGCCCTACCCACACAACCTGAGGTGCCCTGCATGATTTAATGTGTGTGTATAAATATATACCAAAAGGCAACGATTGTTCTCAAAACTAATAATGTGCTCAACCACTATATGTGTCTAGAACTGCAAAAGAGGTGGAGGAGATTGTCCGAGCTGAAGGAGCGATTCCTGCCACCATCGCTGTGATTGATGGGGAAATCTGTGTTGGACTGTCGTTGGATGAGCTCAGCCACCTAGCCAAATCCAAGAACCTGCTGAAGGTGTCACGACGTGATCTGCCTTATGTCATTAGCAAAGTAAGTCTGATTTAATTTAAATAAATACACTCATTTCAGTTTCGGTTGCAGGGTAGGCTTTTACCAACAAATGTCCATCCATTGTCCTTTCAAGAGGCTAGAAAGGTTTCTTCAGCATATAAATGAAACAAATGACATGGAAGCATCTAAAGCGGGAGACCATGGTTAATTGTGTGAACTGAAGATGGGATTTGATTGAAATGTTTGCATCAAATACCAGAGCTGGTTATTTTTTGTGAAGTCTGGCTCATTTTCCAGGGTCTCTCTGGGGGAACGACAGTCTCAGCCACCATGATCGCAGCACACAGAGCAGGGATCCCTGTTTTTGTCACAGGAGGCATTGGAGGAGTTCACAGAGATGGACAGAACAGTGAGCAGACCTGCTGGAAAATAAACTTTACAGTTATAGCTTCAGAAAGCATTACTGGTTTTATAAACTTCCACAAAAAGTCTCATGGTACTGTACGTATAGCAATTTGTTCTTCAGTGTGTGTTCTTCTGTCAGTGGTGTCTACTGAGCATACTTTGTCACAGTTCTTTCCATCACCCTCTGGTGATGACCAAATTAGTCTTCAGTCAGCATGTAGTCTCACCAACCAACCAGCTAGACCTTTGGAGCTCTACTCTGGTGTATCTCAGTTTTGCAATTCATCTTCTGTTTGTCTCAAACTCTAGTGAAATCCAAACCCCTCATATTAACTTAGTCATCAATTTCAACAACTCCAGGATTGTAGAATGAATGACAATTAGAAAATGTTGGTCTTACTTTGGTACTATTTTGGTGCAGCACAAAGACAATATTGGTACTCTTACAATGCCACATAAACTACAGCTATACACAGCAACAATTACATGACATTGTAACATGGCATTTACATGATACATTGACAAGAGCACAAAGAAATAGAACACTGACAACAAATAAGAATGACAGGTACTGCCAATGGCAACTACACATAAAAGTACAGTACATTAATGACAGCGTTTCACTGGTGTGGATGGTCTTCATATCTGAGGCCATCAATGCTGTGTGAACAATAAGGGTTTTTTTGGCATCAAAGTAATATTAAAACTCACAAATGACTCTTCCTTCAGGTCTGGACATCAGTGCAGATCTGACTGAGCTTGGCAGAACTCCCATCGCTGTGGTTTCTGCTGGAGTTAAGTCTATTCTGGACATTGGCCGCACCCTGGAGTTCCTTGTGAGAAAACAATACATTATTGTCTATAAAATGCCATATATACTGTATGTATATATTTATGAAATCAGACATGAAACCAAAATATTTCTTAGAGTTTTTTACAAAACTAGTTGAGGTGTTTTATTTAATAGCAATCATTTACAATATTTTCTTGTGTATAAATAGGAGACTCAAGGGGTCTGTGTGGCGAGTTATGGAGCATCAAAGAATTTTCCAGCTTTTTTTACTCCGAACAGTGGATTCACCTCTGCGTACAATGTTCAAAACCCTAGTGAGGCTGCAAAACTCATTGGTAAATCAGTGTTGTGCATCGGTGGTTGATTGCTCCACTCTGAAGTCTCAAAGTAAACATGCACAATTTTGTTAGCAGCAAAATAATGGATTAAATCTGTTTTTGTCATAGCTGGCACTTTGTCCCTGGGACTTCGAAGTGGTGTACTGATAGCAGTGCCTGTCCCTGAAGAGCATGCAGCAGTAGGACAGCAGATAGCGGAAGCTATACAGGTGGCAGTGACTGAGGCGAGGTGCACAAGGTTTTTGCTTTCAAGATATGGATCATTGGCGTCCGACAAACCATTCTGACTGTTTATCACTGTTTGCTCTGTTTTTGGTTTTCTCAGTTCTAAAAGGGTTTCGGGTAAAGATGTAACACCGTTCATTCTTCAAAAGGTCAATGAGTTGACTCTTGGGAAGTCCCTTCAGACTAGTATCCTTCTAAATATCTGAAACACTCAGAATTTACAAAAAGAAGTGGAAAAGGAAAATAGTACGTTGTTGAGGGAAAATAGATAAAAATGTTGAATTGTGTCAAAATATTGTCATGTCTGAGATCTACTGATCTCAGGTCAACAATTAATTAATCCTTAACTTGTCCTGTTTTAAGACATTGCTCTCATTCATAACAATGCTAAAGTTGGCAGTCAGATAGCATGTGCACTTTCAGAACAAATGAGAGGACAGTCAAAATGTCTAATCAATCATCCTGAAACCCTCTCAGCAGACCCTGATGTTGTGAGTATGATCCCTTTTATATACAGTATGTACATATGAGTCACAACTGTCACAAATAGGTGTTGTAGGATGATGGGTTTTCTTTTGCAGGTTGTTATTGGAGGAATAAATGTTGATTTTATTGCTAAAGGAAAGACTAAAACTTTCCATGTAAGTTAATTTTTTGCAAGCATTTATCTGCAGTTCTGCAGAACAGATGGTGAGATTAACTTCTGAGAATACCTCTTGTCTGTACAGCTTAGACAAACCAACCCAGGAAATGTCTGTCAGGCATTTGGCGGTGTCGGTCGAAACATTGCAGGTTATTTTATTTTATTTTATTGTTTTACCACATCATGTATGATTTCATCAGTGCTTCTGATTCAATTCACTTTTCTTTGATGTTCTCTTCAAGACTCTCTGAGCAGATTAGGCCGTAAGCCCTTGTTTGTCTCAGCTACTGGAGCAGATGCAAACAGTGATGCCGTGTTAAACTACTGTAAGCACATGGTAAGGAGACATAAACAGTGAGCTGGTACTAAGCATGGTTAAACTCTTGCTACTGCAACATGAAAAACCAACACTTTTATCATTTTTTTCAAGAACATGAGTGGTGTGACCAGGCTAGAAAAGCAGAGCACAGCAACTTACTGTGCTGTTATCACTGAAAGTGGAGAACTGACTCTTGGACTGGGAGACATGGACATTCATACGCAAATCACTGAGAGTTATGTAAGTTCTACTGATGAATTACTCCGTTTTAAGACCTGTTTTGCACTACTGTATATTTAGAGCCACACTGTGTATAATAGTTATTATAGGTTGTTCGTTTTAGTCACCTATGTTTTTACTTCCACCTCTCCAGGCTCTCTTCCACCTGCTGCCTACTCTCAAAAGACTATAATTTTGTCTACTATACCACTAATAATAATAATAATAATAATAATAATAATAATAATAATAATAATAATAATAATAATAATAATAATAATAATAAATATTTAAAGATTTAGCATAGTTTATAAAGGGAAGCACAAACCACAATGTCATGTTTTAATTTTCATTGGTGCTCTTAAAAACACATAATTACTGTCAAGCAAATATATTGTGTTTTAAATTTCCCTATTTTCATGCTTTTTGTCTAAATAAATATGTTTGTGGTTTTATGAATGATTTTCAAGCAAAATGTATAAAACGTTTGTTACTGGGGGTGACCCTATACCAGCAATTTTAAATACGCGTACAAAATGCTCCAATACTTGGATTCGATACCATGGGTGTCGATACTATTGAATGTGTTACAGTTTACATTTCAAACTGAAAAAATGGTATTTATTTTAAAATGTTGCAGCAGTATACATGTATATCATTCATATGTTTGATTTGATCCAATAAGAGGGGCTGTAGGCCCATAAGGAATGAGAGTCACTTTGTTCTAAATAAATAGATGTTTAATTGGTATCGGGATACCCGTACTTTTGATAGAACTTTAATTTTAAAATGACATTTTTTCTTAAAATTTGCATTTTGGAGATACAATGTTTCTTCCTCATGAGGACTATATTTATGTTTAAGCTCCTGGAAATCCCCTTTTATTGAAAGGTGACATGACTGTTGTCTGTCTTTAAAAATCTTTGAACAGGTGTCTAAGTTTGAAAAACAGATTTCATCAGCCACTCTTGTGTGTCTTGATGGAAACATCCCCACCTCCACCATCAATTATGTTTGCTCTATTGCAAGAAAGCACAATGTAAATGGTAAGCATAAAAAGATGGAGACTTAATGATAAAAAAAAACTATTACTGATTTAATCATGCCGTCTGTGTGTGTCACAGTTTGGTATGAACCTACAGATGTGGAAAAGGCTCGTAAACCTTTCCTCTCAGATGCCTGGAAGTCTTTGTCCTATTCGTCCCCAAATCTAGCTGAGTTGCGCTTCATGAATAAAACCTTGGGAATCCAAACTCCTGAAGGTGACGTGTTCATCTTGAATATGGGTTATTTTTTACTCTGCTGACTTACCTTTTTTTTTCACTTTCTATTGTCAAAAAATAAAAATGAAACAGAATGAGATTGTGATTGCTCTTGTTTGCAGTGCTGCCGAGCACCCTGGATGAGATCCTGAGTGTTGCTGTGGCTCTCTCACGCCCTCTTCTGGAGCATCTGCACTGTCTGGTGGTGACTCTTGGGCCCAATGGTGTTCTGCTGTGTGGAGAGCAGGAAGCAGGTTCTATTAACTTGCAGCCAAGAAAACTCAAAAAGGTAAGCTTTTATTCATGAAATAATCAATGTTGTTGATATTATTGGTACTAAAAAAGTGATTTTTTTTCTGTTCCTGTATTTGTAGAAGAGGCATGTTTGTGCTCTACATTACCCAGCACTGACTGTGGCCCCAGAAGAAACTATAAATGTGTCAGGAGCAGGAGATAGGTGCTCAAAAATTTACTATTCCTGTTTTATTTTATCTTCATACATTCTCTGCAACAGTTATTTTTTTATGTTTGACCTATTTCCTGTCACTCCCTTTTCACTTGTCTTTGCAACATCACGTCTAAGATTTCAAATAAATGACACGTATCTCCACTCTGCTGGCAGTCTTGCAGGCGCTTTGATGGCTGGGATTCTCCAGGGGAAAGACACAGACACCTGTGTTCGGATGGGCCTCCTGGCTGCAAAGACGTCCCTTTTATCACGGCACCCCATCTCTCCCACGCTTACTTTAGAGTCTGTGGATCCCAACGAAATCCAAACTCACAAGTGGCCCAAACCAAGCTTTGTTAATGTTTAAGCTTTATTTAGTGTTATTTACCCTAAAAAAAATACAAATTAACTAAATTACCATTATGTGATTTTACGGCTTTGTAAATGAGTGTAAGACCTTCTGTTTCTTAGAACTATACTTTTTATTATCATCGCCCACTGCCAAAATGTTAAAAGTATTATTTTTGTCTGTGTGTTTGCTTGTGTGTCATTCTGTTAGCAAAATACCTCATGAACCTGGACATTTTTTTTTAATGTAACTTGCAATAAAATCATTTGATGTACGCCTACAACAGACTATCTTTTTGGAGTCAATCTTCATGAAGGCTTTCACAAACAACTGATCTTTTAAGGGGTGGCTGGTCAGTTACAAATACAAAAAACTTAACCAAAAGTACACCATATTACAGTTTTTAAGATCCCTGACAAAGTTGGTGATTATTTTATGAAGGTGTTGATTTTCAAGATGTCCTCTGGCTCAAAAACTTTTTTTTTATTGTTAACAAGCTAATTACTTTAAGGAGATATTCTGACAATCTAAAAAAAAAAAAAAAGTAGCCTAACAATTAAAGCTATTGGTGGAACAATTTTGGTAGGTTTTACACTGTTTATTGTAATAATACATCAATACAATGTTTAGGTTATTTTAATAATCTATACAAAACTAAACTTTTCATTAAAACACTTGAGTAAAATCATAATTTTACCACCTTAGACGTTAAATAAAGATGCTTTTTTTTTTTTTTGCCGGGATGTGACTTACAGTATAAAAACTCCATTTCCCACAATGCATCTTTCCAACTGCGCAGACTCAGTAATGTTGAATACTTGCCCCAGTCTCCCTCCTCCCTACTATAATGCTAGCTAAGATGGTGGTTTGAGCGTAATTTCTCTTAACAATACCAAGAAAAGAAAGGGGCGAAACACCTTTATAGCTTTTTGATTATAACAGAACAACGCGATTACTGTTATCCTAAGTGACCATTTTGAGAAATTTTGCCATTTCAGGTACATTGGCTTCCAGCCCCCGCCCAATTTGGTCTGACTCCTTTGGAGTGGAATCCTAAGCTAAATACGGACAGGGTAAGTAAGCTAACGTTAGCCGAACAAGTCCGGTTCGGTCCTACATCAGCGAATAAAAGACAGGTGTGTCTGCTACAAGCTTACTGACTAAAAGAAGAGTTTTCCCCAAGCCTGCCATAACATTGTCCAGGTAATCTGTACGACCTCGGGCGATGTCAATTGTTTATAAGGCCAACAGCTCGCCTCCAGTTGAGCGTTAGCTTCTCTAGGCCGCGTCGTAAGCTCGGCTCCAAAACCTCGTACATTTTAATGGGAATGTTAGCATAGAAGCTAAGCGCGTTAGCATTACCCAAGCTGTCACTTTTTATGTACTGTACGTCATGTCAGTCTTATATTAATTGTGGACGTCTGCATTAAGTTGGTGTTAATTTTTTTGTGTTTGGTTTTTGTGGTTACAATGGTAGGTAAACTGGTGCTAGTAGGCAGACCGGCTTAGTTAAATAACATCTGTCATAATAACGTTAGATCCAAAAGACAGAGTCAGAACCAGCCTCCGACGGTAGAGCGGCTGAAGTTATCAGCCGGGCTTTCTTTCGGTCTTCTTTACCAAGGATGTTTGGTGTGGAGGCAGCGATAGTTGGACATTACTGCTGTAGATGTCTGTTTATTAGCAGATAGCTGACAATCTTGGCATTTTTAAGAAGTTAACTTCCCCCTCCTGTCATCGTTTTTGCTTATCCGAATCTGGGTTTGTCACGACGTGGGTTTACTGTTTTTTGGTGTAGTGTAAATGCCCTGTCTGCTATGAAACCGCTACCCACTGGCGTTTTTCTTTTTTCTTTTTTTTTCTTTCTTTTTAACGAAATCTATCCGTTGTATTTCTTTTTAACGTCGAATATGACGTGTCAAGTGTTGTCAGCCTCCAGGAGATGCACAACATCCGCATTAACACTTGTTTGCCTTTTGTTCGTTCTTGCTTTTCGAATAGTTGTAGTCGTTTGACAGTTCCTAAACACGCCCAGCAAAAACTGAGCTTTTCAACAAATCTGTTTTTTTTTTTCTGCCAACACAGATGTTCGGGCTCCTGAATGACCAGCACAGATATATTTACTGTCCCGTCATGGAATACTATAATAATAATAATAATAATAATAATAATAATAATAATAAATGAAACAAACAGAAGTGTAGTATTGGTCATTTTTTATTGTATGCATTTATTTTCTCTGGTGATTTATAGGAATGGCTGTTTATAAGGCACCTCTAATATTCAGCCTGTAGTCAAAATTTATTACATTTGATTTAAACCACAAGACCATTGAAAATGTTTTGTTTTTAAGCTGCGTAACACAGAGGAATCTTATAACTGGAAGAGGCTGTTTGTCACGTTTAAGCTTTGACGTTGTGGTCAGTGGTGTTAATATTAGTGAAATAATCAGAAAAAAAAACAATTTGCAGATTAGTTTTATCAGTTTACAGTAAAATAGCGTATTTGTGAAGTTTTAGAACTTGTGCTTTACAAAAATGCTTTAATTGATGACTGATTTGTGAACCATTTCCTAACTAACTCCAGCTGGAGCAGCGGTGCTCCTAACATAATGTTAACAGTTAGGAGCATCAACACAATTAGACTTTTCTGCACCTTTTTGTGCAGATGTTCAAAGTTGACTGGTTTATTCCCACATTTAGTAAATAGACAGTCAATTTACAGAAACAGTTTTGTTTTAATTTAGCTGCAAAATGTCACAAACTAGTGCTTTAAACTAAAGAAAAACATATTAGATTAAAAATAAAAATAACTGTAGTCAAAACATTTCTTGGTAGTAATTCCTTTCTTTTTTCTGTATGTTGATTAATCTGATTACTACAACTTTATCACTAATGCTGTTGGACTGTTTTGTTTTTCATTATAAATAAATGTTCAAATGATAGCTCTTCTTTTACCTGGTTAGATGATTCTTGTTTTTGAATTGTTTTAATGCAGCATGTTTTATTTTGAGCGATTTGTTTCATTGCAGTTTATTTCTTACTGATGTGCTTAATTTGGTTCATGTTCAAGCTTTGGGACTTTGCCACCTCAGTTTCTGACTGAGGCACATCCAGAGCGGTGTATGAAATACTCATCTTTCCATCTGTCAGAGTTCATCACCAGCTGCAGAGATCAAATAGATCTCTTTGCCTCCGTCAAAGCAAGATCACCTGATAATAGTATCTTTTGATACATTTGTAGTTGTGGGAACAATTGTCTTGTTGTATTTCTAAACAAACCACAGGTTAAACAGAATTTTCTGTTCACTTGGACACCGGTAGTTGTTAGGGTTGGGCAATATTAACATAAACATTTCTCACAAATAATGGAGGGATTTAGCCAATAATATATAATATGATGATGATTAATAGATGACAATGACACTTGCACGTGGCCAACACTATGACCCTGTTGGCCTGTTCCAAATTTTCTGGCTGCCCTCATAATCTGGTTTATGCTGGTGTTTCAGGTGATTAAACAAATTTGTAGGTTTAGCTTCTTCTCCACGTCACTTTCCATCATTGGGCTCACATGCACGCCTGATAGTGATAGTGTGTCGTACACAAAAATACACCCTCACGTGGCACTAATTGCAATATTAATTTTTGTCTGTTTAATTGCTCATAATATCATTTTGCCCAATCCTAATATTTGTTAACCTGTATTGTTCCTATCCACAATAAGGTGAAAGGTTAGATTTTTTTGGATATTTCATCAAATCCATATCTAACAGGTCTTAATGTTGTGTCAATTTGTTAATTTTAAAGCAATTTCCCTGCAAAATTATGGAGATATGGTGATTATCTGGAGCTTTGGACCACTAAAATTTGTTCTAAGCCAGATTTTGAACCTAAATATTTAATAAAAAGTATCGTTGAGTGAATAAACTTTTGGTTTAGTGCAAATCATCAACTTTGCCCCTTTTCACATCATCATATATTGAAGTCAGTTTAAAAAAAAACAATTGTGCACAACTGCTAAGTCTCATGCTGTGCTCACATCTCATTGGGTTTAAAAGATAAAACCATGGATTTTTCACTCAGGAGATACATGCACATGTGTCTGTTAATAAATAGAGCTGCACGGTATCAGGAAAACCTGCGATGTGCGATAACAGTGCTTAATATTGCAAAAACGATGACTTGCGATAAATGAAGAAATAATTAAGTATGCGGTGTTGATGTCTTTTCTCTGAGTTCATAGCAAAAAAAACATCTACATCATTTCCATTACAAGATGGAGACTGATGCTGACTAAACACATAAATGCAAACATTAAAGCCAACTATTTATTGCAATTTATACAGATTTGTGATATGCTGATTGCACAGGCAGTTATTGCGATGACAATAAATTTGCAATGAATTGTGCAGCCCTATTAAATGTGTTTTTTTTTTCAAAAGCATGAGAAAAGTTAATGTGAACTGCATCAGTATTTTAATCCTCCAAAGCAACTAAAACTTAGAACCAGCACCCATGAAAAATCAAAATCCCCACTTTTAGAATGAGCTGTGTTAATACAGTGCTTAATGAATCAGTAAAATATTGACTTAATGCATACAGTATTTAACAATGTTAATTTTGGTGCATTGATGTCTTCTGTTAAGTATTTGTGTAGACGTGAAGAAACAATCAGTTGTTTTCAGCAGTGAGACCTCTCTTTCTATACTTATATGTATGTTTTCTGCTTGCAGCCCCGTGCTCTGTGACCAGCCTTAGTACTACTCAACCTCACTGTGCAATAGGATGTCCCACAGCCCTGAACTGAAGGACGACCCCATGGAGTGCCCTCTGTGCATGGAGCCCCTGGAGATTGATGACGTCAATTTCTTCCCCTGCACCTGCGGCTACCAGATCTGCCGCTTCTGTTGGCACCGCATCCGCACAGATGAGAATGGTCTCTGCCCCGCCTGCAGAAAGGTGAAGAAAATATGGGCTATACAGTTTATCACAGCAATTGGATATTTTAGCTGCAGATGATTATTTTAGACAAACTTGAACTTAAAGAGAATTGCATTTTTTCAGTCTTTTTTAATAAAGTAGCTTGTTTTACAAAAACTAACTATGGTTTGTGCTTTACTCATTTCCTCAGTCTAAGTTTAAAACTGAGCTTGTGTGTGTTTGTGCAGCCATACCCAGAGGACCCTGCTGTGTACAAGCCTCTGTCACAGGAGGAGATCCAAAGGATAAAGAATGAAAAGAAGCAGAAACAGAATGAGAAAAAGCAAAAGGTGACAGAAAACCGCAAACATCTGGCGAGTGTCAGAGTGGTCCAGAGGAACCTGGTGTTTGTGGTGGGGCTCTCACAGCGACTCGCTGACCCAGAAGTGAGTACAGCCACCTAACATACTTAAACATCATAACTTGTGGCAACTTGATGCCGTAATTTAGTGATAAAATTAGGGCTGCATGGTATTGGAAAAAATCTGACATTGCAATTGTTTTTTTTTTCTAACCCTGTGATGTATATTGTGATTAGGGATGTCCCGATACCACTTTTTCACTTCCGATACGATACCGATATTACAACTTTGAGAAATGTCCGATACCGATATTGAMCGATACCGATATTGACCCGTTACTRTAACAGTGCAAGTCACACACTTTTACCTATTTTGTAGTGTAAAATCTTAGAAAAGTCTTGATCAGGTCAAACAGTGAAAAAGAGTAGGTATGAGAAAAACTGACCCATTTATTTTAAACCAATGGATCACATACATTTTAAACTGAAGAACATTATACAATTTAATAAATAAAATAAATTACAATACCCTGAAAAAATAACATAATAAAAACAAAATGTACTTTTACAGTGTAAAATAATTCAAAATCACTCCAGTTATTTTTTTTTACCATCTGTCAGCTTGGTGCTGCTTTATGGTGGAAAAAAACTGAAGGTGGGGACAAAACAAAACCCCACATTATCGTCTGTTCAAAGTTAAGAGTCCACAGCTCCAATTTTACTGACTGTAACTAAAACAACGTGATCATTGCACTTAATCTTCACTCAAACAAGTGTGTAAACAGATTAAACATCACTCTAATAACAAGAGCAAAAAATAAATAGTAAGAATTAGTTATTTAAATTGATAGCTACCTTTCTTAGTGCTAAATTTCCACTTTCTACAGTCTGAGCTTATCTCTGCTCTCGTCATGTCGCTCATATTCCAAAACAAAAGCTGCGCTCTCCTTTCTTCTATCCATCAAGAGCTAATACACGGGATGTCAAAACAAGCGTGCTGTCCTCGCTTCTGCCCGCTTAGAATCACCGACCGGACCAGAGAGGAGGTTCCGAAACAGCGCGGCTGTGTGCGGTCACTGGACCGAGGCTGAACCGAGCCGAACCGCAAAGCTGCTGCCAGGGCGGAGAGTAGTGTTCGCTCCGGTTTAAAACGTTCACGGTTCTGTTCCCCCTCGGAAAACTTGTGCGTGACAACTTTACACTTCGCTGCAACTCTGTTTCTGATGAAAATAGAAAGTTCTGCTGCCGACATTCTTGCTAACTTGTTAGCGCTGCTGTTGTTATGATCACGTGAGTGCTACAAGCAGGATGCAAGCGCTGCTGGATAGAAACACTGGAGYGGAGTCAGTGAACTGCTGGAACGGACTGCTAATATCGGAGCGCTKATATCGGACATTTTTTATGCAGTCCGATAAAATCCGATACTCGTTTTTTGGCTGATATCGGACCGATATCCGATATCGGATCGGGACACCCCTAATTGTGATATGGAAAAAAATACAGGAATTTTCAACAATTGACTTGAATAACATATTAAGTTGTGCTGCCATCTTGTTGGTATTGAACCTGTACCGATCTTATGTTTTTGTCTGTATTTGAGAATTATTTTTATCTGTTATTGTTTGCTTTTATTGTGGTGGGACCGGAGTACATGTTTCCTTCTATCATGCACAATCGTGAATCGCATTAACATGTTGCTCCTGTGTCAGGATTAGTTTCTGTTAACGTCATGCTAAATATTAGCATTCACGCTAAACCATATTTGACCTCTTTTCCTCCTCGTTTTCGTCAAGACCCTCATCCTCCGCCTGAGGAAGCAAACCATCAAAATAAAAGCCATAACAAACGACCATTTAGTGCAATGACTTATTGTTTACATGTTGATTTAATTTGCCTTCTACATCACATGATCTGCAACGTGACTATTGAAACATTGGGGTGTATAAACGCAGGTACAGACACTACTGAATGTATTTTGAGAGGGAATGATGACTAAAAATTATTGAGTGCTGCAGATGGAAAAAAAACCTGTCAGTAAAACCCAAATATTTTTGCCTTGTCTTTAAAGGTCCTGAAACGACCAGAGTATTTTGGTAGATTTGGCAAAATCCATAAAGTGGTCATCAACAATAGCACATCTTACGCAGGTTCACAGGTGAGAGGTTGAGTACTTTAAAGGACAAATGTCCTTTCTGTTAAAGTGTTTGTGACTAAATGTGTAAATGGACATTACATAATTTTATGGTGCGGTCAGGTGATGTTGAATGTAACTGTAGCACACAACACTCCTTTTTAAACACGAGACACAAAAGGTCTGTTTGACTTGTGTGTTTACTTTTTATTTTATTATTTTTTCTTTTTGTTGTTTGCTGTTCAGGGGCCCAGTGCCAGTGCTTATGTCACTTACATTCGTTCTGAAGATGCTCTAAGAGCAATACAGTGTGTTAACAATGTGGTTGTTGATGGCAGAACACTTAAGGTAAGAAGCTAACCACATTTCTGCTCATGTTTTCTTTGGTTTTAATGACTTATTCTTATCTATTGGCTGTGATTAGAAGTTGTGTGAGTGAAAGACAAGTAAGAAGCGTGCACTCTTTTGCTGTTAATTGGCAAAAAAAACTTTTATTATGCTTCAAGTTTGAATTTTTGGCAGCATGATTGCATAAAGGATGTATTTTTTAATAGAAATCCTGTTACTCTGTTTGACTTTCAGGCTTCTTTAGGCACAACAAAATACTGCAGTTATTTCCTGAAAAGTATGCAATGTCCCAAACCTGATTGTATGTATCTACATGAGTTGGGGGACGAAGCAGCTAGCTTTACAAAAGAGGAGATGCAGGTAAATATAGTTTATGTCTTCCTCGAACGTGTGGGAGAAAAGTGTTTCTTGAACTGGGCTAATTTGATTTGAATTAATTTGATTTGTTTCATAATTCATTTAGGCTGGGAAACATCAAGAGTATGAGCAGAAACTCCTCCAAGACCTCTATAAAATAAACCCTAGCTTTCTACAACCTCCAGCTTGTGGAGCAGAGAAGTCGAAGAGTAAACCCAACTCCTCACAGAGGTCAGACGGGTCATTTCTTTTGTCACAGCTCAGTCACCGTGTAGCGCTCCATGATTTGACATTTCTCCTGCTTTTGTTACAGAACCAACAATAGCAATGGTAAAGACGGGTGGCCGACGCTGTCAGGGCATAGCAAACTGGCCAACGGACTTTCAGAAGACCGCAAGTCCCCTCCGCTGCTAGACTATCTAGACCAGGAAGCTAGTAATTCAGATGGGCTAGAATCAGAGCTGGGTCCTGGCCAGCGTCCTGCCTTGTCCCCCTTTTCCTCCAACTGTGACAGTAATAGGTAATACAAACATTCTTTACAGAAGCAGCTTACATATTTAGAACCTCAAAAGTCCTGCTGTCAGTATTTTCTCCTAACTTCTTGTGTACACTTTCTGTTTGCAGCCCAAATGACAAAACTTCAGAGTCAATCGGTTTGTTGAACGGAGAGACTTTACAACAAGTAAAACAACTCGTCTGGTTATTTTAATAACATTTAAATATGTTTTATTTGTCTCATATTTACAGTAATCTTACATATACTTGTTCTGTCTCTTGTTTTGTAGCTACCCACCAGTGACTCCCCCTCCCCTCCCCCTGGTCTAACCAAGCCAATCTTAGTGGTGCCTATCAGCATGTCGGAAATCTCGGCCCGCTCGCCCTTCGAGGGAGCCGCAGCAGAGTCCCAGTCACTATTTTCAGACAACAGTAACTTCAGACATCCTAACCCCCTCCCTGCCGGTCTGCCCCCTTTCCCCAGCTCACCCCGCGCCAGTTCTGACTGGCCCATGACTCCAGAACCACAGAGCCTCTTTACGTCAGGTATTCAGTCATACTTTCTAATTTTTTTTTATCCTAAAACTGTAAATGTTTTTAAATGCATGCAGCATGTTCCCTAACTTTCTGGCACCCCTCCGAGGCGGGTTGGGTTTTCAGATGGTGGGCAGCAGGGAGAAAAAACAAAACAAATACTTTGAGTTTTTGTTTTGCTTTTAGTAACCCCAATGTAAATGCAACAAATAATACATTTAAACATAAAAATAAAGAATTTTAAGTACTTTTTGTGACAAAAAAAGACCATAACCTGTCATTTTCAATCATAACTGCCCTTATAATACACATGTTCACTATTCAAAATGTGATTTCCGTGATAAAACTTGTAAAGCTTGATATTGAAAGAGTATGTGTGCCTTTTTATATATATATATATATATATTAAAAATAAGCGTGACATTAAAACGTAGCTCAGGTAGTCCTTCGAACAGGACTTAAAATAGCTTTTTTTTATTTGTTAAAATGAAAGATCTCCCCCTTTTTAACATGGCTTTATTTTATTCAGTTGAATTATATTTTAAAGATTTCATCTTTTGTTGTTTAATACTTTTCTTTTTTCTTATTTGGTCTTTTCATTGACTTACATTTACCGCAGTACAGTCACGTCACAGTATGGTTCAAATTTAATCAAGCTCGGCATATCTGAAGAGCCTAAACCTTGTTTATTTTGCTATTATTCAATGCAGAAGTTAAATTTGCAGAAATTTCTGACAAACTACAAACACTTAGAACCTGACTCTCTCACAGAGAGAAAATGTTGAACTTTGGGCCAAAAATGTTCAAAGTTAAACGTCAACACTTTAATTTTGTCTTGCAAACATTCATCTTTCAGCATCCATATTGTTTGACTCCAAGAAATAAAGCAGCAGAAACAGTGAGTCACACTAAGTGAGACACTCAAACAGGCTGTGCTTGCAGCAGTGGTGACTGATACCACAGTAGTTCATCCTTCAGCAGCTCTCTCTCTGTTAGTAGGAGTTTGGGCTGTGGCGACGCTCTGGACGCGTTTGCATTTAATACAACAGTAAATTTCAAATATATAAGCCTCAGGTTGACGTGCAGCAAAGGGGAGGGGGGTGATATATTGGCTTTGGCCTAGGAGTGTAAATCAACTTTATCACATTATATTATTTTGATTTGTTTGGCTGATACAATGTTTCACGATATCACAAAGTCTGTTGTGATATGATTTTCATAACACGGGCATAGGATAACGATATGGATTGATGTTTTCATTTTGTCTTGATGTAGTTGAATCAATCATTTAATCAATACATCAATGTGGATCGATGTGTTGTTACCCCCTAACCCTGGCTGCAGTGAATTGGTCATGTACAAACAAACAGATGTTAATTAATTTATTACATACCATGATTTTTGTGTGTGTGGTTATTTAAATATTTATTTCAAACCTTTTATGACTTTTAATATGTCTAAAGTGGTTCAAACCTCACGCTCCTACTAATTAGACTTCTTCTTTCTGCTGACAGACACAATACCAGTAGCTTCCTCAACAGACTGGCAGGCAGCCTTTGGCTTTGGATCATCTACCAAACAGCAGGACGACGATCTGGGTTTCGATCCCTTCGACGTCACCCGCAAGGCTTTAGCCGACCTGATCGAGAAGGAGCTGTCTGTGCAGGATCAGAGCCCGTCGTCTCCCGGGCCCCTACCCCAGGGGAGCGGCGGCCACGGTCCCGGCCTGCCCCCGTCCAACCCCAGCACCTCCCACCACTTCCCCAGTGGCCTGCCGCGCGTCCACCAGCTCCACCACCACAGAGCCATCTACAGCTCCTTCAGTTTCCCCGGCGGCCACAGCAGCCAGGCCGGTCAGCAGCAGCTGCCGGCCGCCAGGCACCCCTGGATGAGCGTCCCCACACGAAACAACCTCACACACTTGAACCACTCAGCCAGTGCTGCCTCACACAGTAACATCCTGGACCTGAATCTGCCCACTCAGCACAACACGGGGCTGGGAGGAATCCCTATCTCAGGTACCAGCTTCCTGGGTCACCTTGGCAGCTTTTTTGTGTCCAACAGAAGCAGAGCTGATGTTTTGTCTTGTTTTAATTAGAGTATACTGATTTTTTTTCAACTGAGAGAAAAGAAAAGCTGTGTTAGATGTTTACCACTTCTCTTCAGTCTAAGCAGAGGAGACTGACACGTGTGTGTTTGTCCTCCTGCAGAAAACAGTGGCTCCATAGACGGCTTAAATGTGAAAGAGTGGCAGGACGGACTGAGAGCTCTTCTGCCCAACATCAATATCAACTTCGGTGGCCTCCCAAACTCCTCCTCGTCATCATCTTCCTCGTCCTCCAACAGTGTTAACCACATTGGTGGGCCGGCAGGGCCAGCAGGAACAGTAGGCATGTCACACAGCCTCAGCTGGGATGGAACAGCCAGTTGGATGGATCCAGCTATTATTACAGGTAGAGATTTCTCTTCATGTCTTTGTAAAGTAAATGGATCTAAAGTAAGTTTTATTTTAATGTAAACTCAATGATTTGGTCAGGAAAAAATAATTCTTTAATCCACATGATTGTGCATTGCTCAATGAGTAACATGGGGATTGTTAAAATAATAATAATAATAATAATAATGATTATATTTGAAATGCACTTTATATCTGAAACCAGATCTCGAAGTGCAACAATAAAAGATGATAAAAACAAATAAAAACTTTAAAAAAATTATTAAATCACAGCATGATTAAGCAAGTAAGTAAAGTTTATTTAAATAGTTCCTTTCATAGATATAAAATCACAAAGTTCTTAACAGTAAGAGCAAGAAAAATGTTTGCGATCTTGCAGCCAAGTTCTGGATGATGACAGTCCATCCCTTTCTTGTTTAAACATGTAAATAAGTGTTGAGCAACCTTGAAATGACTGTTACCCACATCAAGGTGACACTTCAGAGGTAATAAAGATGCAGGTTGCGCTACAGTCAACAATCAGAAAATGGCTTATGTGCAGCAGAGTAAAAAAGGAAAATGGTTAAGAAAAAAAGAAAGAAAGAAGCCACTGCTTTGGGATTTTTTTTAAACAAAAATAAATTTTAAATGCCCCACAGCAACACAAATTCAGATTGAAAATTTGTCCGAGTACCTGTATCAGTGCACAAAGCAGTTCAAATAATCAAGAGGCTCTGTGTGTCTTTACACATGGATTTTACTTGGAAAAGAAATGAAGTCCTGTTTTACTGACGCTGGCATATTCAAGACTTGGATTATTTTGGCTATAATGAGGAGCTTACCTGCCTTAAAAAATACAATTCCAGAAGAGAACAGAAAAGTTATTAATTGGGTGTTGATAACCAGTTGGAAGACCACTGTATTGTAGAGTAAGACCAACCAACAGATTGTAATTACAGATGGTGCAATTGTCAGAATAAAACTGTCAACAATTAATATTTGCTACTTTGCAATTACTGCAATTAGTGCTATGTGATGTGAGCCCAATGGTGGAACAGTGCAGACCAACTAACCCTAACCCTACAACTTTGTTTAATTACCTGAAACTAATAAATAATAAACTGAAGTACGAGGAGAGCCCGGAAAGGCTGACTGAGGCCACATCTGCTACATGCAAGTGCAGTTATCATCTGTTCATCCTTCTATTAATTGTTATCGGCTAACGGCCACAATTAATCATGATCAGTTTTCTGGCCGTTATTCTCCAAACTTAATTGGAGATGAAGCAGTAATTAATTGATCCAGTCTGTTCTTATGCAATCAAATAGAGAAAGGAAGACACAACAGCAGCTGCTGCATCCATCTTACTGTGGCCAACAATTTAGGTTTTTAAATTCTTTTAGGCAAGAATGTTCTGTGTTTTATTTTAATGTCCACAAGCTCTTGTAAAAGTTGTTAAATATAAGTTATGCTATTATTGTTTTGTTAAATGAAAAGTAAATATAAAAAAATGAATACTTTTAGTGTTTTATATCACATTTGATATATGATGATGATTCATGATGTTTCGATACAGGTTTTCTTTCAGTGAGCCAGCCCATATAAAGTCCTACACATCAAGGTTATCTGCTGTCTTAAAACAAATACATCCTCAAAGAAACAAACCTATGCTGACGTCATGCACTGTTGGAGTCAAAAGTAGCTGTTCACTGTCGGCATACAAGTCTCCAAACACCAAATTTGTCATTAGTGGCTTTAAAAAAAGAGCTAGAAGAGTCTGAAAACTGGCTAAATTTTGCAAGAAAGTCACTTGACGACATATTTTCCGAGTCCTGTGCTGATGGTGTATTCATGGACCAAAAAAAATATTATTTCTTAGAATTTACGGAATAACCAGAAACAAAATCGGATATTTAAAATTTATTTCTGATGAGCATGGTGAAAACCAGGCGATGGTTTCAGGTAGGACTGCAACTAACGATTATTTTAATAATCGATTAATCGGTTGATTATTTTTTCGATTAATCGGCCAAATCATTAAAACGCTGAATTACATGAATATGAGTAGATATAAATCCCATGACACAACGAATCGATAATGAAATTCGTTGCCAACGCTTTTAATAATCGATTTTTTTTATTGATTTTATCGATTCGTTGTTGCAGCCCTGGTTTCAGGTCAAATGCTCGGTGCATCCCTAGTAGGTTTGAGTGGTATGAAATTATTTTGATTTATTTTTTAACTTAACCTTTCTGTTTGACATAATGAGGGGCAAAGCCATTCTGTGACTCCTCCTGTTTCTTTGAGTGACAGCAACATGCTGAGTCAGCAGAATTCTGTATACTGTGGTATTTTCTAACGGTATGAATATGATCACTGCCCAGCATTAATCCCTAGTGAAAACACTTCTGTCATAGTTGGTAACAATAGTGATAATTTATGAAGACAGGTGATTTTAAAAAGTAAATATTACAAAGATGATTTTACTTAACCTGAAGTTGTTTCTTCAGGACAAACATGTTTTATCAGTTGTGGTCAGTTCTCAGTGCTCCACCTCATCATCCTATTATGTAATATTGCATAATTTTATTTCCTAAAAGATTTTTTTGTCTCATGCTCCATCTCTGTCCCCCCCCCCCCCCCCCCCCAGGCATCCCAGCCTCAGCAGGTAACAGTTTAGACTGTCTCCAGGACGACAACCCTCCACACTGGCTCAAGTCCCTGCAGGCGCTCACAGAGATGGACGGCCCTGCCAGCGCCGCTGTGCCCACGCCCCAGCCCCTCCACAGCAGCCTCCTCGACAGCCACCTCCCCCTCCATCACAGAGCCCCCAGCGGCTGGGCTCCCTACCTGCCCCCTCCCACAGCCAACCCCGCCAGTCAGTTCCACTCTCCTCCCCCAGGCTTCCAGACCGCCTTCAGACCCCCAGGACAGCCCGCCACAGAGCTACTACAGAGTGCCGCCGTGGATCGCCACTGAACACAGACTGGAGCAGACGCCCATCCATTCCCCCCACTTCCTCCTCCCACTTTAAACCAACTCACCCAGTACCCTCCCCCCTGCTTCCTGTCCCTGATGCGCAATACACACCAATCTGCAGAGTATGAAAAATTAACAAATAACAACCTTGCTTTCTTCTTCTTTTTTTTCTTCTTTTCCTCCTTCCTTTGTGTCTCCTCTTAAAAGGCCTGTTTGTTTTTGTTTGTGGCGACACACGTTATCAGTACCTTTCTGTCTGCTGCCATCACCGCTCCGTAGCCCCGTACTGGGCGCAGCGTGGGATTCATTGTGTAGCTTATCGTCAACACAAGAATCAGTAGAGCATTAAAAGGCGTCCATTGTTGGCACGAGCTAACTCCACAAACTGTCACACAGAAAAATCAGATAAAAATTAGCAGAAATGAGGTAATTTAAAGTAAAACTATAACTAATAAATAAGCATGAAAACATTTGTGGTTTTGGGAAAGTTGATTAGTTTTTCTTTTCAGGAGTAAAGCAAGCTGTGAATCTGCTCTTTTAAAGCTTTGCCCCAAAGACCCTCAGTCTCCCCTCCCTCCCCACTTTTCAGAGGAGACTGAAACGGTTAACAGCCATGTTGTGATTCAAGGTGAGTGAGAGAGATGAGAGGGGTTGGCACTTGGCTTTTATTTGAATTGGTTTCGTAAAATATCAGTAGCTAGACAAAAAAAAAAAACGAATGCAATTTGATTAGCGAGTGAATGCAGGCAGTGAGAGCACAGGCTATGCATGGGCTCCCTGTTGAGTACGGACACAAATGGCCTGCCTGAGAGGCCACTTGGCTCACACTCTCTTTAGCGAGGGGCTCCCACGGGTCCCATCCTGCTGGAGGGAGAATTTTGCTGAACCTCTGTATCAGAGGATAGAGCAGCGCCTTACCGCAGGGAGCCGGGGCTGTGGGAAATCATGGCACACATCCTGAGCACTAGGGTTAGACTCTAACAGTGCCACTGTGTGGTACCTACAATACTAGCCCTGACATGGAACGGCCGCCACACGGGCAGGACAGCGATTAGATGTGACTGATGTTGAAAATACTAACGAGGGTAGTGAAGAGGTTAACCGGTTTCCCTTTTTCGTTCAACCCACGAGGGCTTACACGAGGCCTTAAAATAGACAGGTGAGAGGAAGGTGGAGTGTGAGTGACTGCTGAGAAATATGCAATAATGTATGTGACGTCAGCAGCTGGATGTAAGGCATCACTAAGGACGGTGCTGCAAGAATACACCAAGTACTGTAGTAACAAATCAACGAGCCCTCGGCCTTTCCGATCGAGACCGACCGACCTCTACGACCCCCCCCCCCCCCTTTTTTCTTTTTTTTTTTTTTTTTTTGAAGTCTTAATTCTGAATCGTGTTCACTCTTTTTCTCTCTCTTAGCCCCCGCCCTGACCCGCCCCGTCCTCCTCCACCCCCCGCCATACCCTATTTAACAGTATTCACAAAGATGAACAAAGTCATCTCCAGGAGAAACCAACAGAGTCGTCATACAGTGATTTTTTTTTTTTAACACGATGTTGCGAGGAAAACTAAACCAACTTTTGAGGCGCTTACAGGAAGTGAACTGTCCTCTGCAGGTCTGGAAAAATAAACCTTAAATAAAACTGAAAATTGAGACTTGGTGTTTGTTTTTATTTTTATTTTTTTGTTCAGAGTTGTCTGTTCTCCACTAGGGGGCGTGGCCTCCTCTCGCAGTCCTTAAAAGCTCTGCAGTCAAACTTGAGGCACACAAGGTGACACTGAACGAAACATGATGTAG
Source organism: Austrofundulus limnaeus (assembly GCF_001266775.1). Classification (NCBI taxonomy): domain Eukaryota; kingdom Metazoa; phylum Chordata; class Actinopteri; order Cyprinodontiformes; family Rivulidae; genus Austrofundulus; species Austrofundulus limnaeus. The sequence continues at coordinate 46,835 of NW_013953833.1, forward strand.
TTTTTCCAGACTTCTTCACTGAAATCCACTTACTGGTGTGAATGTGAGCAACGTGAGCGCAATCTGTCACGTTTATCAGCATTTTTTTTTGTTTGTTTTCAGTGTGTTGGTGCTGCAGAGAACAGAGTGTGTGCACTGTCCTTCAGTTTGCAGCTCTGCACTCTCCTCCACCAACGCAGCATCCGACACCTGCAGCAGAGACATTCATCTTCTGCTGGCTTTCTGACGTATGAAGAGGAGCAGAAACACTATAAAACGTCTGGTTTTACAGAAGCATTAGCCTTATCTCCAGCTGCTGCACCTGGTTGTTTTTAAGGTTGCAAAAATTGTATTAATTTTTAATTTAGACATTTCTTTTTAAATACATGAAAGAAACAGGCCAACGTATTTAAAAGTAAGAACCAACATAAAGTGTGTTAGTAAGTTATTGGGTCACTCGCTGCCACGGGAGTAGCTTTAATGCAAATCTGCTCTGAGTTTTGCAAATTCCTGAAGCTTTCACAAGAGTCCACCTAATCATATTTAGTTTTGTGATGGGGTGTTGACAGAGTTTAGACTTTGTTTTAAAAAGTACAGAAATTAGTATTTTCCAGGTCTGAAAAAGTGAAAAGATAAAATAAAACCAGTATGGAGAAACATCCTTTTCTAAATTATTAAATTCAGTTTAGTTTTGAAAATGTTCCAACAAACAACAATTTCCCTTTTTGTTGGTTAAATAAACTAAGCACAAACAGTAAGGAAAATTGTTTGGTAGATTATTTCTTTGTTGTACCAATGCTTCTTGGCAATAAATTTTATTCTGCTAAGCTGGTTACTTTCACCTTTAAATGGCGCCACATTTGTAAGGAACTTGCATTTGTGGGATGAGCAGTAGATCTGTGGTTTGCACACATGAAAATTTTGCCAAGTCTCTGTTGAACAGCTTATTTTGCTGTTATTGACACTTGTTTTGCACCTGGAATATGATTTATTGCCAAGAAGTGTTGTTGCAACAGAAATAATCTACCAAACACTAATTTCTTTAGTTTTTGTTCTGTAAGTATTTACATATATAATGATGTTAACAATATGTAACACATACCACTTATATTAAAAGGAGGTTCTTATGCAAAATCAACTTTTTGTGGCTTTATATCACCCAAAGTGCTGCTTTGATTCATTCATGCATGTTTGAGAAATCCTTGAATCTCCTGTGGTAGCCATGTGAAGGAGCTCATACAAAGCACCGCCTATTTACCCAAAGCTCCTCCCTGGAGCTGAGCTCCCACCGCACAGAGCACCCCTCCCCAACACAACTCCACCTGAGCAAAATCTTTCTTAAAAATGGTGGGTGTTCATGATTTCATTGCAAAACTTTGCTTTATAAGGAACTACATTTGAAGTTTCTGCACAAAAAGAAGCCAAACATTGACGTGTGCTGTATGTGTGAGAGGATGACTGGGGGATGTATTACCAAGCTGAAAAGTCTTGAAAGAGCCTCTGCTTTCGCTCAGGTTTCTTAAGTAAATGTGTGTGATCATTTTGAGTAAGGTTCAAATGTATCCTGAGTTACCATCTTCCAAAATCTATATTAAAAAACTTTTTTTTTCCTTTTTAACAAAATACATTGCTCCAATGAAAAGTTGTGAACGGCATTAAGCATTGTTGCAAAGATGTGCTGAAGTGGGAGTGTCAGAAACGGTTGGAGGTTCTTAAAGAAAGAGGCCAATTTCAAGGCGTTTATGATGCGAAGTTTAATTTGCTTTTTGTATAAACAGCACTTTATGACAACTGAAGGTAACATAGTTACTTGATTGTGGAAAAAAAATTGAATATGTACCTGGAAAATACATATACATTAACCCCCCCTCCACACACACACACACACACACACACACACACACACACACACACACACACACACACACACACACACACACACACACACACTCCACCCAATCCTTTAACTTTAAGGCTTTGACCATCAGTAGCTTTATTTCTTGACACCAAAAGTGAAGGTGATGATTTTGCTCATGTGTGTCAAGTACTGACTAATAAATCCAAACATTCGTGAAGACCAAGGAGTGCACGAATGATGAAACAAAAAGATAAAACAATTAAAAAGAAGTAATGTGCTAACATTCATAGAAAGGTCTGGGATCATAATCGTTAAGACACAAAAAAATAACTAATTCCACTCCTCTTGGAATGAGTCACTTTACTAAAAATATGAGAAAATGAGACCCCCCAGTGAAACACGGAGGAGGTTCAATCATGGTCTAGGCTGCTTAGCTACTGCTTGAATAAAACATGTTACTCGGAGTCAGAAGATTTGAAGTATAAATCTAATGCAGAACAACACAACGCAAGATGTCAAAAATGTAGTTTTTAATAAACAAAACATGTTATTTCTTCGACATCACGCTCGCTGGTTAGTCAATTTGTCATCTCAGCAGTTGTCGACGAAGGGGTCCACCCCCCACCCCCCCGTGGTCCGAGCAGCTCCTGCTGGCTCCTGCTTCAGGCTGTGGGTGCTGAGGAGGCACCAGCAGTGGGAGCTGGCGGCAGGATCAGGTGCTGTAACTGTGAGTCAGCAACAACACAAAGAGTGGGGGGGGGAGCACAGGGGGGCGGGGGGCTGACTGTGTATCTGATGGTGGTGGAGGATGATACATGCCTGACCTGACGTATACAGGAATACCATCTGTTTATTTTCCACAGCTACAGGAAATAGCAGCAGAGTTTAGGGTTCTGGTAAAACAAGAGGAATACCTTTAAAGCTCTGCCAGAATGAACTGTATTTTTTTTTTACTTTGATGTAACTGTGTTTTCATCAGAGGAGGTGGAGGTGTGTGAATCATAAAGCTGAAGCTGTTGGAGGTAATTAATGCAAACGGCTGGATGAAACACAGCTCAAAGCATCTATTGTGGGACCAGCAGCCTTGGCGTATGTTGGTATGAGTTCTTGTCTCAGAATGTCTGATCTCATCATGTTTGGCACTGAAGTAAGCAAAGCCGAAGCAATTAGAACAAACAGGCATCATGCTCAGGTGTTGGATCAGGGTTTGTTTTCCTTCTGTGGAGGATTCCTCTGCAGGGGTTCAATCTGTTAAACTGCCGAAGCCTGGAGTTCCTGGAGGAGTGCAGCTGAAGGACGAGGGCTGCAGCAGCTGAAAGTGTGCAGCGTCGGCTGAACGGGTGCAGAGGCAGATTGGGACAATGTTCTGTGACAAGTCCAAGACTGAAAACTGCACAGATGAACCACAGCAACATTACCTCAACTCTTAGGTAGAGCTTGTTCTGTTTGCATGAAGGAACTGTTCAAAATTAAAGTTTTACAGATACTGTTCAATATTTATGGTATTATTTATCTTTTAATGGAATTAAAACTGTGAAAAACCAGCTCTGAAAACCAGGTGATAATGTTTTTTTTAATTTGTCAAATATGACAATAACTCAGTCAGTCATACAGTGGGGTGTGAATGTTTGGGCAGCCTTGTTAATTTTCCTGATTTACCTTTATAAATCATTGATTGTTTAGATTTTAAAAAACAGTTAAATTGATTTGATAATAATTTATTTATTTAACTGGAAAAGATTATTAAAAATCAAGCCTGACTCAGCATAATTGCTGTTTTACAGCAGGTTCCTGTTC
>NW_013953833.1:51468-51955 GCF_001266775.1 Austrofundulus limnaeus
TGTGTGTGTGTGTGTGTGTGTGTGTGTGTGTGTGTGTGTGTGTATAAAATCTAAATTTGGGTTGTTAGTAGCTGACACTTATTCCCAAAGCACAAAATCTATTGTAACATTTTTTGCCAATAACTACTGGAGGTTACTCCGTCTGTTTGCAAAAATATTTCATGAACCACATGACAAAGTTTATCAAAACTTTCAGAAAATAATCACTGAATGTTCATCTACAGCTGATTAACTTTTGGAATCGGTCCAGTTTAAAATGGTCATCACAGCTAATCAATGTTAGCCAGTACAGAAATTATCATAATTTGTTAAGTTTTACTGATTTTAATTTCAAATTTGAGGTGGTAGTACTTGAGAGTCCATTGCATCACATAATCTGTGTTCAAGTGCTGACACATGAGAGTGCTCTCTGCCAACAGTCGTCCCTGCAAACAGGACTGAGAACGTGTGTGTGTGTGTGTGTGTGTGTGTGTGTGTGTGTGTGTGT
>NW_013953834.1:0-12187 GCF_001266775.1 Austrofundulus limnaeus
TCGAAGCATCCTGGGCCTCCATAACACCTCAGCAGTGCCACAGGCTGATTGCCTCCATGCCACACCACATTGAAGCAGTCATTTTTGCAAAATGATTCCCCACAAAGTATTGAGTGCATAACTGAACATAATTATTTGAAGGTTGACTTTTTTTGTATTAAAAACATTTTTCTTTTATTGGTCGGATGAAATATGCTAATTTTTTGATAGGGATTTTTGGTTTTTCTTTACTTTTTTGCCAAAATCATCAATATTAAAACAATAAAAGGCTCGAACTACTTCAGTTTTGTGCAATGAATCTAAAATATATGAAAGTTTAATGTCTATCAGTACATTACAGAAAATAATGAACTTTATCACAATATGCTAATTTTTTGAGAAGGACCTGTATGTGTCTACTTTGGTCATGATTTTCAGTTTAAGTTAGCTTCTTTTGTATACATTTTTTTCTAGACTGTTATTAGGGGTTGGTACCCATACTTAAATTATGATCTACCCCCGTGATCTGTCATCCTGGCTCCTTCTTGCCTTAATGTTGTGCCTTATCAATTTCTATGTGAAATAACAAATTCTTCATGTGAGTGTTGGAATACTGGGAGTTGATCTGGATGTTGGACATTCTTTCTTGCTCATGATTGTCTCATTCTAGCAGCTCATTTCTTATCAGTTTTTCAGATACAATGCAAAAGTCCTGCTCACATCTTTCTCTGTGTAAAACATTGGGTACATAGTGTACATCTGTAATCGACAAATATATTACTCTTTATTTGGCAAATCCCTTTGAGATCACAGATCTCTTTTGTAAGTAAGGCCTGAAGGCAGCCTACTGTACATGTTTTTGCTCTGTGGGAGAAAACAGGTGTACCCAGAGAAAATCTATGCAAGCACAAAAAGAATGCAAACCCGACACAGAAAGACRGCAGGTCCGAACCAGGGATCAAACCCAGGACCTTTTTGCTGTGAGGCAACAGTACCAACCACTGAGCCATCGTGCTGCRAAATATTTTTGTTTAATCAAGCTAACTTGTAAAAAATATGATAACACTTTTATTTGAAGGTGTGTGCATAAGACTGTCATAAATTTGACATAACACCCGTCATGAACTTAAATGAGTCCTCATGAATCTCTACGACTGTTGTCATTAAGTGTCATTCGGTAAATTATGACACTTTTAAAGCAAAGTTGACATTGTTTAAAACGTCTTTGTTATGGCAACTTGCCATTAACCAAGAAATCATAACCTGTTAAAAAATCTATTAAATATCAACTTTAACATTTTTTTACACTGTCATTTGTTGTTAGTCTTAACTTTGGCTTTCATGAGACCAATAAACGTCATTAATATTTTATAAAGATGTCATTAAGTGTCATTCCACTGACAAATGCTTATAAATACTCTAACTTGTCAAGACATTTTTTTTGTCTTGGTTAATGTCAAGTTGTCATAAAAAAGACATTTTAAACAATGTCAACTTTTCATTAAAAGTGTCCTAATTTACCAAACGACACTTAATGACAACAGTCAAACATTCATGAGAGCTCGTTTAAGTTCATGACAGGTGTTATGTCATATTTATGACAGRGTTATGACAGTGTTATGCACATCCTTTCAAATAAAGCATTACAAAAATACTATATATACTTGTGTACTGTATATAGACCTATTCTCTTGCACAAACAGGATATAAGCAGGAATCATGCCTCTTTAAAATATGCAAATCTAAGAGGGAAAAATGTAGAACAGCATAATAGTAATTTTATTTTGCAAACTTCGTTTTTGGTCTTAAGCWACTTTTCAAACTGGTTTTCCTCAGATCACGTGAGTTTGCAGAGTCTTTGTTATTTCTCTTCTGACTATTTAGCTTCATCAAAGCAGAAGTGGGACCATTGAAGAAAGACTGTGATAAAAGCAAAGAGGGGAAAAATCAAGCAGATGGATCAAAGCACAGAATCATTATTAGAAAAGTAGATTTTTTAAACACAGAGACTGTAACAGAATTAATGTGTTCCTGCACATTTTGTTTGTCCTAACATGCCCCGTGTTCCTTTTATTTTATAGTTTACTGAAAACTCTCATGCGTTTTCTCCACTACACTCATTATTGGTCTTTTAGTATGACTGTGCATCTTACTAGTACATTAACATAGTTTTATGTCACATTATTGACATTTTTTACCGCCCTTCAGTGGCACTGTGCTTTATTTTCATTGTGTTCCTGTATTTCTATCCACCCTTAAAATTTAAACAGGGAGGAGGATTCAGCACGCACAGGCTTTAACTATCCTGATCTGTTTAAAGATAAAGACCGTACTTTTAATCAACTTTGTTTTTAGTTTACTTTTAGTTTTAAATCTGTCTCCTGAGAGTGAATGCTTTTTTTTTTACATAAAAATCTTACAAAAAGGTTAAAAAAGGTTAGAGCTGAGCATCATAACTGAGGGCGCTCATGTCACATGGGGACATATTAGGAGCATAAGAASACCTACATGGCCAGAGGCAGCACAACATGCTGTGTGTAATATTATCTTTGCTTCATATTCTGGGTTGCTCTGTTTTGTAGCCTGCAGGGCTTGTCTTGATAATGATCTGGGGGGAAAAAACCCTGATGACTTGTGCATTACTGCACAGAGATAGTTTTCACTGAATGCATGAACTAAAAAGGAAAAAAAAATAAAGAGTAACAAAAGAAGTAAAACAAACAAAATTGGATTTAGCGAAACTAGCATACTGTATATTTTCACAATACCACACATGATAAAGTCATGTAATTTGTTCACAGTTATTACACAATGTACACATGTACYCTTATAATAATAAAACCTTACTTTAAGCCAACTGCACCATATCAATATCAGGTTTATTGGGTTTAATTAGTTCATGAGGAAAAAAAAGTCAATATGATGCACTCTGAAAAGATGGACCTGTTGTGTGTCTGAAGGCATGAACTGTGTATAATATTGTTTAGCAGCCCCAGGTGACACTTGTATTGTGTGCCTCATTATTTCAACGCAGGTTGAATACATCCTACTCAAGCGTAACAATGCTACATGACAGAGCTCATGTCTTTCTTCATTAAAGTCAAGTGTCCATTCCGTTCTTGTTATTGTAATTAGCTGCTGTAAATGTTCTACTGATCTGAAGCAAAGGGAAAGATATGTCACTCTGTCAGCTGTAATAATGGCCAGGTTGTTTAGTGTATAAAAGTTGAGACGCATTATCGCTCACATGACTCCTGCATACAGACGTGTGCAGTCCTTGAAAAGATTTCCATTTAATGAAATATTAATAGTTGTTTAAGCTACTTTTTGCTAATCATTTATGTTATTCAAAAACTTTTCTTCCAAAACCTGAACATCTATGCAAATATGATGCTAAACTTTATGATGAATTATTTTTGGATGACGATAGTTGAGCCTGTCCTCACATGGAGAGGAGCCAAGCTTGTGCTTTTGAGTTTTCTGTGGAACGGCTTATATTCCTATGACTCTAACCAGAACCAGAGTCCACATTGTGAACTGATTGCCGGTGCTACATCTCTGCCTGTGCTGGAGAAAGAAGGGGACATCGTTCTGGGGGGACTCTTCTCCCTTCATGACATGGTGGTGGAGCACAATCTGTCTTTCACCTCTCAGCCTCCTCCTACAAAGTGTACCAGGTATGCTGCTTTAACTGGAAGCTGTAAAACCATTGTGATCATGTTCAGCTGTTTTACTGTATCCAAATTGGTTAAATGTTGCCCTGTTGATTATTTCATCTTCGCCAGATTTAATTTTCGAACTTTCCGATGGATGCAAACTATGATCTTTGCCGTTGAGGAGATCAACAGAGAAGGCAAACTCCTTCCAAACATCACAGTCGGATACAAGATTTATGACTCATGCAGTTTGCCACATCAAGCTTTGAAGGCTGCGGTGGAGTTAATGGGAGAGAAGAATGATTCACGTTTCGAAAAAAAGACTCAGACTAATGACACTTGTCACAGGAATGTGCCAGTGGTGATAGGAGATGGAGGGTCCACTCAGTCTCTTGTTGTGGCTCATTTCCTTGGAGTCTTCCATGTTCCACAGGTAAATCTATCAGAGTTGTGTCTGACACTAGAATAAAGGCAGCATGTAGTATTTTCTTCTTTTTTTTCCTGTTTTTCCACAACCAATTTTTATCAGTTTGTCTTGTCACTGATTCCTTGCTTTGTGTTATATCGCAATATCTGACACTGGCTACTCACTACAAAACCAATGAAATGATTTTACAGGTCAGTTATTTCTCCAGCTGTGCCTGTCTAAGTGACAAGAAGGAGTTCCCTGCCTTTTTAAGGACCATGCCTAGTGACTTCTACCAGGTTAAAATCAGCTCATAATTGACATTCCCAGTATATCAACATTTCTAATAATTAATTTGCTTCTCTCTCCTTTTTCATTATTCTTTGTTCAGGTAGATGCCCTGGTACAACTGGTGAAACATTTTGGTTGGACTTGGGTGGGAGTGATTGCAGGTGATGATGCGTATGGTCACAGTGGTGCAAACATCTTTGCAAATGAGGTTTGTCACACACCCAGTAAAGAAAAAAGACAAAATATTGATTTTGCAAGGTTTGTTTTATTTACATAACTCACATAACTCCACTTTTAACACCACATTATCACAGATCTTTGTTTTTGCTTCCTTAGGTCAAAAAGTTTGGTGTTTGTGTTGCCTTACATAAAATCATTCCAAAGAACCGAAAGCAGACAGATATTTTATCCATCATTTCTATTATCCGCTTGTCTGGGGCTCGGGTGATTTTGGTGTTTGCTGTGGAGCAAGATGCAGTGGCGTTGTTTGATGAAGCACTCAGGTATGATACAAAGCCAGGGACAATTTTGGGCAATGTTTTTCTTTTTTGTTTGTTTGAGTTTGACTATGTGCTGTTGCGTGTCTGCACAACTGTCATCTCCATCCCTGCTAAGTTTAGAGCCGGGCTGACTGGAATTCAGTGGCTGGCCAGTGAAGCTTGGAGTACAGCTGCTGTACTTTCCACACCCACAAAGTTCCACCACATCCTGCTGGGTACCGTTGGATTTGCAATTCGCCAAGCGCACATTCCTGGACTGCGAGACTTTTTGGTTCGCTTAAATCCCTCAAGACCAGACCCCCAGGAAGATCCTTTCCTTATACCCTTCTGGGAGGAGGTGTTTCAGTGCAGTCTGAGTGGGCAAGTTGAAGGTCAGGAACAAAACGCTGAGGGTAAACCACCATGCAACGGAACAGAAGACCTCAGGCGTGTAACAAATATCTATTCAGATGTGTCACAGTTGAGAATTTCCTACAATGTCTATAAAGCTGTTTATGCTGTTGTTCATGCACTAAAAAACATGAAAAGCTGTGAGAAAGGAAAAGGTCCATTTCCTCTGCAGACCTGTCCAGATGCAGGTAACATTCAGCCATGGCAGGTACTTTTGCATATTGTATGTTAACCAAGTTTAGATTAATATGACTTAGTTACTGCCTTTTGTGCATAATATTTTCTCTTTTCTTTAGCTTCTTCATTATTTAAAACAAGTCCAATTTGTGAACTTGTTTGCCGATGAAATACAGTTTGATGAGAATGGGGACCCTGCAGCCATGTATGAACTGGTGAACTGGCAGTTGAGCCCAAATGGGGAGGTGAAGTTTGTCACTGTAGGCAAATTTGAAGGGATGACCCCGACTACAAAACAGAAACTTGAGCTCCAAGAGGAGAATATTCTGTGGACGTGCAACCAAACCAAAGTAGAAGTCTCATTAAATTTAAGAAAAAATATTTGAGATTTGATAATTCTTCATTAATACACAGTATTTGCTGATCATTGTGGTTGATTTTCCATTTTGTTTACTTTTTGCCTAGGTCCCCTTATCAGTATGCAGCTCCATTTGTCACCCAGGCGCCCGGAAGGCAATGAGACCCAGCTTTCCTGTCTGCTGCTATGATTGTGTGACTTGTACAGCTGGAGAGATTAGCAATCAGACTGGTGAGAGAGGGGCATTTAGGCACAATGGGCCTCATGCAAGAACCGTTCATACGCACAGATTTGTTCTTAAGTTGTGCGTACGAGTGATTTAGGAGAATTTGTGYCATTCACCAATGTTTTCGTATTCTAAGATTTTCTTCAGATACGAACAAAATTTAGGAGTGGTCCAGACCTGTCGTATATTTTACTAACAGTCAGTCTGCTGTTATCCAGACGGGTTTTCCTCCATAATAACTTTATATTTCGTTAGTTTGAAGATATTTTGAGTTGAAAATAAATTACACTCCATAATTATGTTGACAATAGGTTATTCTGCTTGAATTAGAGTTATAATTTTAAATGTAATAATTTAGACTGACAATATAAATTGTCCGGCCAGTTTATCCAGGATCGGGTCGCGGGGGTAGCAGCAGAGAGACCCAGACATCCCTCTCCCCAGCGACACCTTCCAGCTCGCCCGCAACTGAAACCACTTCAGACCACAGGGGGCGTACGGTGCGCAGTGCCGTGGCTTCTGAATAAATGAAAATGATTTAACACAGTTATTTATACTTTTAGCAGCTCTTTTTATRCCACAGCTGACCTGCTAAAAATGACAGATTTTCTTTTCTGGATCTCTGACAGACGGACTTCAATCTCTGAACTCGTAAAGTTCTTCTTTTTAATTTTCGCTGTCATTTTTCATGAATGGACACTTCCTTGTATCTGAGGCAGGAAACACAGCCTTATATGGTGTTTTTGGGGTGGTAATTATGCTAATCTCCTCTCCTCGTGCACGAGCAGCTGGATACAAACAGGTGAATTTACGCAGCTCATTTACACACTTTTCCTGAATATAGAAGAGTTTGTTGAATCTGACGTGACATGTTCGTACGAACTCTTTGTACGAAGAAAAGTAAGAGAAATTTAGGATAAGAATACGAACATGTTCTTGCATGAGGCCCATTGTGTACAAAACTCTGACTTCTTGCACAATGGAGGAATGAAAAAAAACAAAACCTCAATATGACACCTTTGAATTACTTTTAGATGCCATAGATTGTGTGCAATGTCCACCAGAGTTCTGGTCCAACGCTGAGAGGACCACCTGTGTTCCCAAACAAGTGGAATTTCTCTCTTTTAATGACACAATGGGCTTCACTTTGGCGGTTATTTCGCTCTTCGGCTCCCTGAGCACCTGTGCTGTGGTTTTGATATTTTTCTGCCATAGAACTACACCCATTGTCAGAGCTAACAATTCTGACCTAAGCTTCCTGCTGCTCTTCTCCTTGACTTTCTGCTTCTTGTGTTCCCTGACCTTCATTGGCCAGCCGTCTAAGTGGTCCTGCATGCTGCGCCACACGGCGTTCGGGATCAGCTTTGTTCTCTGCATCTCTTGCATTCTTGGGAAAACAATAGTGGTGCTAATAGCATTCAAGACAGCAATTCCAGGCAGTGATATTATAAAATGGTTTGGTCCTGCACAGCAAAAGTCAATTATTACCATTTGTACGCTAGCCCAGGTAAAGACTTCTTGATTTTACTAAGCTGTAATGGTGCATTGCATTTGTACCCAAAAGTTGGAAAAACTGAGTTACAAGCTAGAAAAAAAACCATTAAAACACCACCTGAGGTTCAAATTACAACTCAGACTTGTAGATCCCACACAAACTCCAATCTCAAAATTCTATGTGGCTACCTAATCCATAAAAATAGTGGCAGCTATAGTAATAATTATTTTATTAAACCAAATACATTCTCAATTAAATAATTATTTTCAGATCTAAAGGCTCCACACAGAGCCTTTGTGTGGGCCTGGAAGTCTAATCAAAACAGCCCTGAGCTTATGTGCCAATACACTATTCATATATACCCTGGTCATACCCTTAGACGTCATCCCTTGTATGCCAGCATTGGTATCCTGGAAATGTTAATATTATTCCTACACTGCTGGAGTGAGGCACGTATTAAGTAGAGACTTGTTGATTCTCTAACTGTTTAAGGTAAATGATCACAACTGATCACAGAACATAAGATTTAAGCCTGCATCTAAAATTCAGTTAATCGACCAGAAAATATCCAACAGTAGTGTGCTTCCTTTATRTGGAAGCATGTTGYTAKAGCGAATCATCACGTTATTTTAGAATTTCAATAGAAAAAGAAKCTGGACTGAGTGTGGCCTGATATCCAGATAAGAGTTTCAACTTTAAAAACAAATGGAATGCAGCATAATTCATTTGGATGTTTTTAATTGAAATGTATAACACATTTCTTCTTATTCAGGTTTTTATATGTACTGTGTGGCTGATAGTGGCACCCCCTGGCCCCCACCAAATGATGCCACATGGGAAGCCTTTTGTAATTCTCTTCTGTGACGAGGGTTCAGCGATTGCATTTGCTTTGGTTCTGGGCTACATCGGTCTTCTGGCCTCCCTCTGCCTTCTGTTGGCCTTCCTGGCAAGGAAGCTTCCGGACAGCTTCAATGAGGCCAGGCTTATCACCTTCAGTATGATAATATTTTGTGCTGTGTGGGTGGCATTTATCCCTGCCTACATCAGCTCTCCAGGAAAGTARGCCACTGTAACAGAGGTGTTTGCTATCTTGGCCTCCAGTTATGGACTGTTGGGTTGCATTTTTGCCCCAAAATGCTACATAATCCTACTCAAACCAGAAAAAAACACTAAGAAACATTTAATGTCCAAAGCTCCCTCTGGCAAATTTTAAAAGAAATAAAAATTAACTCATTTCATTTGCAAAAGTGGACTTTAATGTGAATTTTAAAAAAGTGGTTGTAGAGTGAGTTTACCACCAGATGGTAGTAGTGCACTATGAARACTGTCTTTAGCCACTTCCAGCTGGAAACACACAGTGATGTTTTCACACGTCTGTATTTTTACAAATAGCCTTCTATTGTCTTTGTAATTATATGCTAGTACACCAAATGGAGTACGCCAATACTTCAAAAAGAAATGAGGCTCATACAACGTAGYGTTCAGAGAAAAGACAAAACCCTCACCTTCCCAGAGTATCAGTGACACTCGTTTGACAGCTTTAGTGCAAATGTGAAGGAAATCTCAGAGCTAGATCTGACTAGGATTTGGCAGCCATGTGCATGCTTGTTTGACTCAGAGAAAAAGATGAGGGTCAGGATTTTGGAGGTCTGTTCTGTCGAAATTCCATCTGACATTATTTAATTGAAACTTCTTTCTCCAGGGCCCTTCACATAAATGATCACTTCTGGTTGTTCCCTACAGAAAATAAATAAATAAATAAACAAATAATTAAATAAAATGAGTGGTATTTTCTTGCCTTTCCCAGCTGCATTAAACATTGTTTTTCTTTTGGCTGCTCCTCTCTCTGAGGGTTGCCACAGTGGGCAAAACTGCACATAAGATTAAGCAATTATTTTACGCTGGATGCCCTTCTTGATGAAACCTGGGCACAAGCCTGCAGCCTCAGGATTAGAAGACCACCAAGATGCCCCAGCCCTGCTTTATTTAGTGCAATACTGATTATTCATCACTGACTAATCTGTTGCTCCTTCCAAGTAAAAGGAATACAGCGGAAGAAAGAAAGATTGTGCATCACTCATGTCGATCAAGAAAAGATAAAAGGGAAAGGAGGGGGAGTTATGATTCAAAGCAATAATTAAAATTTTGATCTTGTTTTTGTGGAAAGAAAACATTCAGACATACATGTTGAAGCTAGCTCTTTGAACTATCTTTGTTTGAATAAAAAGACCAGATACTGGTGGAGCCAAGATCAACTTGGATTGTTGTTTCTTTAAAAGAACTCCAGTCTGAAAAATTGCATAGTTATTAATGATGATTTAAAACATTTACACTGCCATTAGTTTTGGATTTCATAAAAATTATGTTGAAAAAATAAGGCTTCACCAGATGAACTACAGCTAGCTGCTGTCTTGACTGTTTAGGCTTGCAATTATACATAAACATTACTGGCAGTGGCATGAAGGCTTTTAACAGTGTTWGAAAGAATTGCTCTGAAAATCTTAAGACTGGGTGCAATCCACTTTAYCTCATCACTTCAGTAAGATCTGAAGGCGATCTTGTAAGATCTACAACATAAGATATTATTTGGGTAACGCTTTCTATTATGGTACCATTATTACCATGTAATTACAAGGTACTAAAGCGCTAATCAAATGTAATTACTACATTATTACCATGTAATTACATAGTAATTAGGGTACAAAAGAAAAACTACTGTTAGTAAAACTACTCTTATTAGGTAACTATAATCAAATTACTATTCAATAGTAACACAACATTATATTTATAACCGAGAGAATGCAACTACTTGTTAATTGCAATAATATGTAACTTTAAAACTGTCCAAATTACCTACTACTTATTTAAGTGTTATAGTGAATTGTAATACATWACCAGGTAAGTGCTACATTCCTGCAGACAATTAATTACATAGTAAAATTGTACCCTATTTACCACGTAATTACATGGTAATAAGGGCACCGTAAARGAAAGCGTTACCATTATTTMTTCAGAACATTTACACAGAACCCAATTACAAAAGAGCTGAACTATCACTTAAAATTAGTTGACTGATAATGATTCACAGTCGTTTCCGAACTTTATTCAATTTTCCCTTTTTATTTGTAATCAAATTTAGAGTAATTATAAAGGAGTGGGTGTATTTCTCTTTACAGTGCACTGCCTGTCTATTTAACAAAAAAAAGCAGCGATTGCTTGTTTTAATCAAGGAAACTAGAATAGATCATTTCCATTTCAAGTTTAAATAATTAATTTGATTTGAACAAGAACACGCCGCATGGTAATTTCTTTAGCGCATGGGTGCTCAACCAGTCGATTGCGATCAACCGGTAGCTCGTCGGCTGGTTCCCGGCTGCTCACGGAGCTCCATCTTCCTCTAACAGCTGAAAGCAACAGTTGCGCTCCGGCCCGGGACTCAGGTCCGCTCGCTGAGCTCTTTGGCAGAAGCGGTGGAGGTGGGAGGCGGGAGGAGTTTACATTCCAGCCTTGAATACGCTCCCTCCGCCCTCCCCAGCACAGCTGACGAGCCGGCTCGTCAGCTCCGCTCACAGACGTAGTCTCGCGAGTTTTGGGTGCGGTGAAACAGCACTCCGAACATGGTCTCGCGAGACTTTAGGGTCACATGTTCACAACAAAGCAGCAAGGCGGGAAAAAAAATGAACGAAAGACAGCTAACAAGCAAATAAAAACATTATTTTCACCTGGAAGAGGACTCATGTAATTCGAGCACTGCCTTGGCTTGTCCAAAAAGGATAACGTGGAACGGCATTTCTTTCAAAACAATGCACAAATGCTACAAGATAGATTCCCCCTCCTAAGCTAAGGCTGCTAATGCAGCCCCGTATCTGCCACAAAAAAAAAAAAAAAAAAAAAACACTGCAGAAAACATCTTTCCGAGAAAAAACAGGACGAAAACAATAAGACACCCGCTTACGCTTCACAATAAGGGCAGTCAGATCTCTGATTTGACACATTAGTCGTGAACACTTGCATCTTGTTCAGAAATGTATAGAAACGTTAAATAATGCTGAACATAAACAAAGCTAGAATTGGTCTAAATGAATACAATCAATGTTAAATTTAAAGAAAAATATGTTCAATGTTTTAAAAGGAGATTGTCTGCAAAATGTAAGGCGCTAACATGGAATTTTGCATKAAAACTGTGATAACTAAATTGCTCACCATCTGTGCTTCAAGTTTCATATTTGCAGATATCAGATAACTGATAAGGAAAGTTTAAAGCAAGACTCTTATCCACACAGGAAATAAAAAAAATAATCAAATATCTGAGCAAATCCTAACAAACTGTCAATATTAACAAAAGAACCCCAAAAAATGATCAGCCATAACACTGAACACATAACAAAACAAAAAACAAGACGTTAAAATTGTTACACCAAGTACAATAAAATATAAAACAATACAAAACAGCATTTTTTCTGTCCAGATAATTTGACAAAAAGTAATATCTTTTTTCAGATGTCAGGAGATCAAACAGCACTTGTCATATCTTTCTAAAAACATTCAGACAGCAGGGAGACTGAACCCTTATTTTGAGATATTAACACAGGGCTATTCAACTAAATGGCTCAGGGGCCAAGCAAATATTATCTTTTTTAATTAGTTTTATTTTAAAATAGAAATAAAACCCATTTTTATATTAAAGTAAGTAAAATATTTGTGTAAAT
>NW_013953834.1:13616-15514 GCF_001266775.1 Austrofundulus limnaeus
GGTAAACACAGAAGAACTGGTCCAGGACTGGTCCAGGTGCACCTTCTTCTGGAAGAGACAAAGAATGTTGTTGATAGAAATAATTACAATAAACATGTAGAGAAGAAAGACTAAAGACAACAGCAGAGTGAAGAAATGTGCTCAGTTTGTGCTCCAGCAGTCTAATGCTACGTTCACACCGAATGCATTTTGAGCGGCCAAAAAGCGCAAAACGCCTCAAGTTGGACGCACTATGTTCAGATCAGAATTCACTTCAGACCGGAACGAGAAGCAGCAGCAGCTGCGGCAGCGGGGTGTGGGGGGAGCGTCTGTCCTCAGCAGGTGAAATAAAGGTACTGTAAAATAAAAGAAAATGGCTTTGATTTATTTACTAAAGAGCAAGCGAACATTGCGCACAGCAGAAAATTAACTC
This sequence comes from Austrofundulus limnaeus, assembly GCF_001266775.1. Taxonomy (NCBI): domain Eukaryota; kingdom Metazoa; phylum Chordata; class Actinopteri; order Cyprinodontiformes; family Rivulidae; genus Austrofundulus; species Austrofundulus limnaeus. Next base: position 14,029 of record NW_013953834.1, read on the forward strand.
ATCAGATCATTTAGAGGCGATTTGTTCAGTTTCGCCACTCCAGAAGCTGTCAGCTGACGAACCTTTTTTCTTCTTCTCCCGACCAGTTAACCCACATCGGTACTGAGATATCCTGCCAGAAAATCCAGCTGCAGACAGATGATTTCAGGTAAAGATCTCCTGTCCGTCTGTTTCGGTTTAGTGGGCAATATTCAGGAAACTGTCAGGTGGAAAAATGAGTCTCTCTGATTGGTTTTCAAGACGCGTCGAGCGGCGAAAAGTTCAGATTTTTGAACTCTGGCTGTGGTCGCTTCCGCAGCACTGCATGCGCGGAAAGTGCTCTGCCACCCCTTCCGCCTTCCTTGTGCGCTGCCCAAAATGTACGTGACGTGACGCACGACCCCTAGATATGGAAAGCTACCACTAACAAATCCACGTGATCATTACGCGTCCATTTGATGCGTAAATGACGCGTCAACAACACGTCAATCACGCGTTGTTGACGCATCAAATACGCATTGAAATTTAACACATTTTTGACGCGTCAACAACATGTTATCAACGTATCAGTTATCAAGCTCCTCTCTTATGGAACCAACCAATTAGAAGGGATGAATCTTTTGGCAAGATGGCATTGGTGTGTGTGGCTGTTTGTCTGTCATTCTCACATTTGCTGATGTTTATACTGTTTCTGACCTGTGTCATCTAAGGAACTGAGTCTCTGCTGGTGTACGATCGTAACACACTACTAGACCTCCAACCTTTGGTCCAGGATGTGGAGTTATTCGATGTAGCTGGCCAACAATCCCTGCCCCCGCTTCTGTCYGAGATTCCGAGCCACTTGTTCCGGGTTCCTGCACTGCTTTCACGGCGGAGACGTCATCGTCATCGCGGTAGACGAAGCGGCCGGCTGGTGAAGCTGAAGTTTTACATGATGCACTGTTCTATTTTTACCCTATCATCACYTGGATCATTTCTGGGCTCTCGGGTGCCACGGCGTTTCTTGGATCCCGTTGATGTCTGCTTGGTGCCAGTGGTCGGCGTTCAAGCCCCTCTACATCGCCTTCCCTGCCCTTCCCGGCTCAAAATGCGCCCACAGTGTCTCCAAAACCTGAGACCGCTGTGCCGGGTTTCCCGACCTGTTGAAGCCCAGGATCCAGTTCCTGTCAGGATTGGCCTAATAAATGCCAGGTCGCTTGTGAATAAAACTTTTATTCTTTGGGACTTTTTTAGTCGCCAAAACCTGGATTTTTTTTGTGTGACTGAGACGTGGCTYAGTGTTGGTGAGRCCAGTGCTCTATCTGAGCTTTTACCAGTGTATTGTTCTTATTTTAACTCACCACGGGCTTCAGGGAGAGGGGGAGGCACAGCGACTGTTTACAAACAGGACTACAAATGTAAGCAGTGTTTTCTAAAGACATCATTCTCCAGCTTTGAGTGTACGTCTTTTGAGATGAGACACGTAAACCCAGTTTTCTGTGCTGTCGTCTACCCCCCCCCCCCCCCC
>NW_013953834.1:18376-19606 GCF_001266775.1 Austrofundulus limnaeus
TTTTATGCATAAAATATGACAATAATACTGTATTAGATTGTTGCAAGAACTTTTATTGCCCTGTGATGGACTTGCGACCTGTCCAGGGTGTACCCCGCCCCTCGCACTGTGACTGCTGGATATGGGCACCAGTGACCCACGCAACCCTGAAAAGGAAGAAGCGTGTACAGAAAATGGATGGATGGATGGTCCAACCCCTTACAAAAAAGAAAAAACCTAGATCCAGGAGTTCTCACAAAGTACAGACTGACTTCAAAACTTTATTTTTTATCAAAGGTTTTAGAGAAAGTAGTTTTTATCCAACTCCAAGGTTTTTTTTACAAGACAATAATATTGGTGAACTGTTCTAGTCAGGTTTTAAATCCCACCACAGCACTGCAACAACCCTTTTAAAAGTTTTTAATGATCTTCTTTTAACAGTTGATTCAGGAAGCTCTGCTGTTTTAGTGCTTTTAGATCATTCTGCTGCCTTTGATACCATTGATCATAACATCTTACTGTCACGATTAGAGCAGCTGGTTGGTATCAAAGGCACAGTTTTATCCTGGTTTAGAGCCTACTTAACAAATAGGAGCTTTTCTGTTCATTTAGGAGATTGCTCCTCCTCTACAGCTCCTCTGACTTGTGGGGTCCCCCAAGGCTCCATTCTAGGTCAATTGCTTTTTAATCTTTATATGTTGCCTCTGGGGTCCATTTTTAATGAATATAAGATTCCTTTCCACCATTTTGCAGACGACATTCAGGTCTACCTACCTATTAAGCCAGGTTTGATTAATTCATTCAAATCACCTCTGAGCTGTCTGAACCACATAAAAATCTGGCTGAAATTAAATTTCCTGAATCTAAAAGAAAGTAAGAGAGAAGTCTTCAGCTTTGTTAAAGACATTTCTCCTGACAATCTTGGTCTTATGGCTTCATACAGCTGCTCTGCTGTCAGAAATTTGCACTTCATTTTTGATAATGTGTTCAAATTGGGCAGACAGATAAACTCAGTGGTTAAATCAAGTTTTTTTTTCCAAGATGAGGATTAAGGTGAAGCCATACCTCTCAAACAAAGACCTTGAGAAAGTGATTCATGCTCTCATTACGTCTGGTTTGGATTATTATGACCCCCGCACGCGAAGCGTAAGCGGGAGTCATATTGTTTTTGTACTGTTTGTTTGTTTTTTGTTCTACTGTATGTATTTATTTATTTCAATTTTTTTTTTTGTCAACCATAGCACAGAAACG
>NW_013953834.1:21310-25011 GCF_001266775.1 Austrofundulus limnaeus
GTGTAAAACTGTAGTACTTAGTCATTTTAAGGTGTTCTTAAATTTACAATGTTTTAAATTTTATTTTTGTAGAAGTACTATAATAAATTTCAATGTGTGCCTGAGTGTTCATTCCTTTGAATTCTTGATGACACTCAGTTGTACTTTATTTGAAAAACAAACAATCATAGGTGAGGTAGTTACAAGAAAAAACTGTTGCAAAGAGTTGCAACAAAAGTGTGATTTTCTAAAAAGAATTAGAAAAAAAAACAACTTTTCAGAACAAAAAAATATATAAACGATCATTTGTTCATGATAAAAAATTCATTCTGATAAAATGAATCATGTTTTTTCTCTAATCAGTTCCTCGCCCCATGATGGCTTTCATTGTATTTCTCTCAGGTCTCTCAGGTCTTAACAGGATTATGTAGCATTTAGGTCCAAACAGCACCGCCAAGAGGCCAAAACTTGAAGCTAGGATGGCAAACACCTTCACTGCATCTGCATATTTCCCTGGTGAGCTGATGTAAGCAGGAACAAAGGCCACCCACACAGCACAGAAGATCAACATGCTGAATGTGATGAGTTTGGCCTCATTAAAGTTGTCAGGAAGACTCCTGGCCAGAAAGGCTAAAACAAAACTAAGCACTGCAAGAAAGCCAATGTAACCCAGTAACKCAGAAAAACTAAAGGTGGAGCCAACTATAAACTATCTTGTCATTGTGGTACTGAGTGTTTTTACATGGAGCAGGTGAGGAGGAGACAAGCCAAGCTGTGCAGATCACTGTCTGGACAGAGGTGAGAACTAAAACTGTTCCTCTCTTCTGGGAAACACCAAACCACTTGAGACTAGCTCCACCTCCTGGTTTGAAGGCTTTGAACACAGCCAGAACCACCATGGTTTTAACCAGGATGYAGGAGACACAAAGTACAAAACTGATGTCAAACGCTGCGTGTCTCAGTTGGCATGTCCACAGTCGGGGTTGTCCAATGAACAGCAGCGAAACACAACTTTAGAGACAGCAGCAGCTGGAAGCTCAGTTCTGAATTGTTGGCTCTCACTATAGGTGTGCTGRGATGATGGATGAAGATCCCCAGAACAACTGCACAGATAAATGTTCCCAGCAGTGAGGTGGTTMTCAAACAGWTACCCAGAGGCTCCTGATAGGACAGGAACTCAATTTGCTTAGGAACACAGAGGTCACGCTGGGGGCCAGTCCAGAAGTCCTCTGGACAACTGAAGCACTCCAAGGAGTCTGAGGGCAAAAAGACAAAAATGTTATTTAGTCTAGTGGGGGGGTGGTCCCATGCACCCGAAAGATATATTTTTTTAACCTAACTTTCTGTACTCCTTAAGGTGTCTAGTAAGTGGATTGTGTTGGCCCCAGAGCAAATTATTGTCCCATATATGTTTTTATTGACCATCTTTAATGGCCGACCTGGATTTTCCATTGTGAATAATGAAAACTTTAAATCAACATAGCTCCTAAACTATACATCTGACAGACACCATTCACCCCATTTTATTTTTGTCTTTTCATGGGTCATATGTTGAAAAAGAGATTCCTATGATTATATCATGTTTGATGCATAATAGCTGGAGTAAACACCAAAAAAATGCTAAAATTCGCCTAAACTGAATCGCAGGAGTATCTCCCCTGTACACCCTATTGATCGTTTTTTCAAAGCTTTGGATATTTATAATCTTCAACAGGCATAGTAAACAGAAGTTGATGATATCCACTTGAAATTTTGTCACACGTATGTTTATTGTGCCATTTTGTTTGCCGACCTGGATTTCCACAAATGCAAAAAAGAGAATGTAAAATCAACATATTGACTTAACTAGACATTGTGCAGAGGCAAATGACCCCAGTTTGGGTTCCATTTTGGCATGCGGAGTTAATGTAGATGGGTAGTGACATGACTGGAGGATTTATGAAGCACTGTCACCCAAATAAATGGAAAAATGAAGGAAAATCAATAGTCGTTCAATTACAATGGCATTTCCAGGGCAATCTCAGCTTTTCTCGATGACGTGTCAAGTTGGCTCGCTTTATGCATGGCAACTGTGATCATTTCTAACTACAAAATGTTTTATAGGCTACACATATTTTTTTTTACTTCAAAACAACTTGCCAGGATTTGATTTTGTCAGCCATCTTGGATGTCGACACACATTTGCAAATTGTCAAGCTACCATTAGAACTGGTTCTAAGCACAAACTATCAAATTCTAAACTACACCCTTTAAATTATTCTGGCAATTTGTTATAGGCGTTGGCATGAGGGTTTAGACAGTTATTTAATTTTCATCAGTCTGAAATGTTAAAAAATAAGGGACGTTAAAAGTTTCTATAAATATAGGCTGATTGTTGCTAATAATGCCAAAGAAACACAAGGAAGAAATTAATGGTGAGTATAAACAGTTTGATCCAGCAAAAAAGAAATCCAAGAGAGATGAGATTTTCTATTCTTTCAGTCCACAAATTATCACTGGTGAGGGCAACGACGTGTTTCACCTTGAGTGGGACAATCTGAACAAAATAACTACAAACATCCAGGGCTCCAATGTGGTTAACTGGACTAGTGAGATCATGACACAGAAAGTGAAAACTGGATTTGATGTTCCCATCTCTCTGGAAAATCAAATAAATTTTCCTCTCTATGAACGGAAAAAGACACGATCTTTGAAGGTAGATACACCTGAAACCTAAAACCCCTTCTGTATCTATAACCAAATTGGACCCAAGTTGAGGGCAGCTGTGGTGTAGTGGTAGAGCAGCTGAACCCCCGCCATGCCCACATGTGGTGGTGTCCTTGAGCAAGAGACCCAATCCCCAACTGTTCCCCAGCACTCACATAGGTGGCATGTTGAACCATGGAAACAGGGGCACATGGCGAGGATGTTACACAGGATAGGTGCACCTTGTCTGGGCATGTTGGCAGGTGTTGGTGGGGTCCAGCGAGGGTCCAAACTAAGAAACAGGGAGACAGGGGCACATGACGAGGATGTTACCCAGGATAGGTGCACCTTGTCTGGGTGAAACGACAAAGAAACGAAAAGACAGGGCAAAATCCCGAATGAGAGATAAAACGGCAAAGAAGCAAAAAGACAGGGCAAAATCACGAACGAGAGGTGAAACGGCAAAGAAGTGAAAAGAAAGGACAAAATCCCGAACGAGAGGTGAAACGGCAAAGAAGTGAAAAGAAAGGGCAAAATCCCTAACGAGAGGTGAAACGGCAAAGAAGTGAAAAGGAAGGGCAAAATCCCGAACGAGAGGTGAAACAGCAAAGAAGCTAAAAGACAAGGCAAAATTCAGAACAAGAGGTGAAACGGCAAAGAAGCAAGAAGACAGGACAAAATCCTGAACGAGAGGTGAAACAGCAAAGAAGCAAAAATACAGGACAAAATCCCGAAGMAGAGGTGAAACGGCAGAGAAGCAAAAAGACAGGGCAAACTCCCAAACAAGAGGTGAAACGGCAAAGAAGCGAAAAGACTGGACAAAATCCTGAACGAGAGGTGAAACAGCAAAGAAGCAAAAAGACAGGACAAAATCCCGAATGAGAGTTGTAATGGCCGAGAAGCAAAAAGACAGGACAAAATCCCGAAGGAGAGGTGAAACGGCAAAGAAGCAAAAAGACAGGACAAAATATTAAACGAGAGGTGAAACAGCAAAGAAGCAAAAAGACAGGACAAAATCCCGAATGAGAGTTGTAATG
>NW_013953834.1:25715-34018 GCF_001266775.1 Austrofundulus limnaeus
GTGTTTCAGCAAATTTTACCAATCTCTGTATACCTCCGAAGCCTCACCTAACCCTACTGAATTGGATGATTTTCTTTTGAAGAAATTTATAGTTAGGGCCTAGTCCTGATTAAATACAACACAGAGTTAGGGTTTTCTATTTTATAATACCTTTATAATGTTTGTTATATTTCTTACAATGTGTTAATAGGGTAGATACATGTCCGAATATAACAACACATAATTGAAGCTGTATTAACATTAGATTTGAGGGCTGTTTGTAGGAATGACTGTGATTCAGCTGTAGGCCAGCAGGGGGCGAACTCAGGCATTGAAGATCCTGTATATATTGGTCGACTTCCTGTTTTGACTCCCAGTGTGTAGTTTGACTTGCCAGCCCATGGCAAAATAAACCCCCACTCCAGAATTCTGGTGTTGTATGGCATTTTCTTTCTTATCACAGATAATTTTATTTAACACTGGTTTTTTCATCTGACTTCAGCCGTTATTGAACACGTATTTTCTTACAGATTTTGGTGACCTCGACGTCGGTTGATCAGTTCACTGCGAGCGAAGTTAAGAGTTGTGACGCTCCGTCGAAGCAGGCCCGTCTGTGGATGACTGTCGAGTCGATACACATTATGGGGCTGGTAAACGGGTGAGCAAAATTTTTTTGCTTTCCAGATTGTTAATAAAACTGGGACTGTGTGCCGATCGTGGGGGTTATCCGTGGAGGCTTGTGCGGAGTGGTGAACCAGACTCGCTAAGTGTTAGCTTDTGTATTAGCATTGCTAAGCTAGAGGAGGTCCCAGCATAGCAATGTTAGCTTGTTAGCTTATCGGTCGTAGACAAAACAAGCGCTCTTCGCTAAAACGGACGTAAAAAACGGGTTTTGACCGGTTGAACATATCGATCTGTTATGATTTAATGTCATACAATAATATATTTSTTTAAGAGTGCTCAACTTAGGCCGTTTTAAGCGCGTTTCCGAAAACCTCCAGGTGGACTTTTTGTCAAAGCCACGCTGTGGAAGGTGGGTTAAACCTCCAGGTGAGCTAATCTTTTAAGTAGTCACGCTGTGGTAGGTTGGGGGGCTAAGTAATTATGTGGTGGGAGTGAGCAAATTAAGCGTCACTACAAGGAAAAAATCCAGTAATTATTAGCCCGGTGGCCTGGTGGGGGATATTATGCATGATAGAAATAGTAGTTAAACCTTTAGAAAGGTGGTTTGGGCATGCAGTTTAGGAAAAATCCAGGGACCAAATTCTGTTTTTCCTTTTTTTTGTCCTGTCTGTGGGACAGTGTGTCATATGGGCATGTAATCAGCAGGTGTTTATTCACACGGTGGTGTCATTTATTCATGTTAGAGTAAAAGCACTCTTCAGTTAAGAAATTAAAAAGTGACTACTAGTTAAACTGTGAGATATGTGGTTGTGTGTACATATTTTGAGATTGTTTTTAGTTAATTTAGGGTAAACAGGCTAGAAATTGTTCAACAGTAGAAGTTGTCAGTTTTTTGCAGAGTGTCTGCTCAGAGCAGAGCTCCCGTGTTTGTTTTGGTTTGGCCCAAGGTTGTACGCTGAGTGTTTTGCAGTGTTGAGGTAAACTGCATATAGAGTTATCTGTCAGGTGTACCAGTAGGGTCAGTGAACAAGACTGGTGGTTACATATATACGTTAATAAAATGTCTGATAAAGTTATAGATGAACTTAATAACTTTCAAGAAGGATCCTTGGGTGTGATTTTGTACTGTACTTTTCANAAAAAGACAGGACAAAATCTCGAATGAGAGTTGTAACGTTCGAGAAGCAAAAAGACAGGACAAAATCTCGAATGAGAGTTGTAACGTTCGAGAAGGAAAAAGACAGGGCAAAATCCCGAAGGAGAGGTGAAACGGCAAAGAAGCAAAAAAGGACAAAATCCCTGCCTGGGCGAACTGACGTCATAACACATAAAATAAATCTGAAAGACACGAAACCTGTTCGACTTAAGCCTTACAGGATCCCAGAACGAATGATGGAACCATTAAAAAAAGAGGTTCAGACCATGCTGGAAATGGGGGTGACAGAGCTATCAACAAGTGAAAGGTCAAATCCCATTGTGCTTGTTCCTAAGAACTCAACTTTGATTTTGTTCAGATCTGAGAAAATTAAACAGCATTTCCTGTTTTGAAACTTATCCCATGCCACACATTGGCGAGCTATTGGAAAGACTAGGAAAGGCCAAATACATCACAGCCTTAGACTTATGTAAAGGATACTGGCAAGTACCTTTAGATCCATCCTGTAAAGAATACACAGCATTTCAGATTCCAGGAATGGGCTTATTTCAATTTACTGTTCTACCCTTTGGTCTTCATGGGGCACCAGCTACCTTCCAAAATTTAATGGATATTCTCCTTAATGATTGTTCAAAGTTTGCTGCTGCCTACCTGGATGATGTTGTGATTTACAGTGAATCATGGGAGGATCACCTATAGTACCTAAAGGTTGTGATGGCAAAGATACAGAATGTTGGGTTGACCCTAAATGTGAACAAGTGTGTATGGGCACAAGAAGAAGTAAAATACTTGGGATACCTTGTTGATCATGTACAAATAAAGCCACAAGTTGAAAATATAAGCTATACAAGCAATCCCTAGACCCAAAACAAAGAAACAAGTGAGGTCATTTTTGGGTTTACTCAGGTGGTATAGAAGATTTATTCCCCATTTCTCAACTTTGGCGGCCCCTGTGACTGAGTTAACCAAAAACATCTACATCTAAAATTCTATGAAATGATGACTGTGAACATGCCTTTCAATTTTTAAAGAAACAGATATGTCAAGCTTCTGTTTTGCAGAGTCCCGACTTTTCCAAACTATTTGTTGTACAAGTGGATGCTTCAAATGTGGGCCTTGGAGCAGTACTAGCACAGAGAGAAGCTGGTGAGGAAAAACCTGTCCTTTTCTTAAGTTAGAAGCTGTTTGACCTGGAGAAGTACTCCACAGTAGAAAAAGAAGGACTGGCAATAAAGTGGGCTTTGGACTCTTTAAAATATCTCCTTGGAAGGGAGTTTACCCTTCAAACCGATCACAGACCATTGACATGGATGCACTCAAAGCAGCATCAGAATGCCCGAATACTACATTGGTGCCTTGCCCTCCAGTCATACCAGTTCACCATACAGCATTATCCAGGTAAGAAAAACTTATTGCTGATTACCTTTCTCGTTTGCCTGAGTTTTGTTAACCTTAAGGGGATGAAGAAATTTATAGTTAGGACCTAGTACTGATTAAATACAACACAGAGTTAGGGTTTTCTATTTTATAATACCTTTATAATGTTTGTTATATTTCTTACAATGTGTTAATAGGGTAGATACATGTCCGAATTTAACAACACATAATTGAAGCTGTATTAACATTAGATTTGAGGGCTGTTTGTAGGAATGCCTGTGATTCAGCTGTAGGCCAGCAGGGGGCGAACTCAGGCATTGAAGATCCTGTATATATTGGTCGACTTCCTGTTTTGACTCCCAGTGTGTGGTTTCGTCGTCATCATGAATGGCATTAAACCCCACTCCAGAATTCTGCTTTGTATGGCGTTATTTCACACAGGTGTTTTAACTGACTTCAGCCGATATTGAACACGTATTTCTTACAAATTTTGGTGACCCCGACGTCGGTTGATCAGTTCACTGCGAGCGAGGTTAAGAGTTGTGACGCTCCGTCGAAGCAGGCCCGTCTGTGGATGACTGTCGAATCGATAAACATTATGGGGCTGGTAAACGGGTGAGCAAAATTTTTTTTTGCTTTCCAGATTGTTAATAAAACTGGGACTGTGTGCCGATCGTGGGGGTTATACGTGGAGGCTTGTGCGGAGTGGTGAACCAGACTCGCTAAGTGTTAGCTTCTGTATTAGCATTGCTAAGCTAGAGGAGGTCCCAGCATAGCAATGTTAGCTTGTTAGCTTATCGGTCGTAGACAAAACAAGCGCTCTTAGCTAAAACGGACGGCAAAAAACGGGTTTTGAACAGTTTAACATATCGATCTGATGTGATTTAATGTCATACAATGATATATTTGTTTAGAGTACTCAACTTAGGCCGTTTTAAGCGCGTTTCCGYAAACCTCCAGGTGGGCTTTCTGTCAAAGCCACACTGTGGAAGGTGGGTTAAACCTCCAGGTGAGCTAATCTTTAAGTAGTCACGCTGTGGTAGGTTGGYGGCTAAGTAATTATGTGGTGGGAGTGAGCAAATTAAGCATCACTACAAGGAATAAATCCAATAATTTTTAGCCCGGTGGCCTGGTGGGGGGTGTTATGCATGATAGAAATAGAAATAGTAGTTAAACCTTTAGAAAGGTGGTTTGGGCATGCATTTTAGGAAAAACCCAGGAACCAAACTCTGTTTTTCCTCTTTTTTTTGTCCTGTCTGTGGGACAATATGTGATATGGGCATCTAATCAGCAGGTGTTTATTCACATGATTGTGTCATTTATTGATGTTAGAGCAAAAGCACTCTTCAGTTAAGAAATTAAAAAGTGACTACTAGTTAAACTGTGAGATGTGTGATTGTGTGTGCATATTTTGAGGTTGTTTTTYGTTGGTTTGGGGTAGACAAGCTGGAAATTGTTCAACAGTAGAAGTGTTGAGGTAAACTGCTAATAGTTATCTGTCAGGTGTGCCAGTAGGGTCAGTGAACAAGACTGGTGGTTACATATATACGGTAATAAAATGTCTGATAAAGTTATAGATGAACTGAAGAACTTTGAAGAAGGCTCCTTGGGTGTGATTTTGTACCATACTTTTCAAATTTACCTTGAAGATGTGGACTCTAAAAATGTGACAGTCGAACAGGACATTTTTGTTGAGATGTACAGGGTGTTATTGTGTGAGGGGTACATTTCACAGTTAGATCAAGARGCACCTACAGAATCTGATGTGTATAATATAGTTTGTAAACTAGAGCAAACGTGGAAGCAGTCAATTACAAAAGATGGAACAATCTTGCAGAATGAAATATCTAATGAAAAAGAAAGGGTTTACAGATACTGGAGACGTATGTTTAGAATTATGAAAGATGTTCTGACCTCGAGCAATGAGAGTGGAAACAAGACCTTGACATCTGACAACTCTTACACAGACGCTAAGACTACACAGTATGACGAAGCTAATGATAGTAGCTCTCATAAAAGAGCCAGTGAGACAAAACAAAATCAGGTGACAAAATATGTGACTGACACTGAGCAGAAAACAGAAATGGCTGATAGTATAAGTCCATATGAAGAAGTAGTCAAAATGTTAGCTAACGCTAAGGAGCTAATGCCTGTTTATGACTTGTGGTTTACTCATGTGATCAACTTTAATGAGAAACAGCTGAAGGACAGAGAGGCTGAAAGACAAGAGGTCAGTTCCTTCAAGACGCAGTTAAATACAGATAAGCTTAATTACTTAACAMACAACGTCAACCAGGTAAGATTAGGAAGAACAGTTCAGAGGTCTCAATTAGTGGAAAGTGTTCAGATAGMCCCACAAAAACAGGTGTTGATACAAGGAGCAGGGGGACAAAACAATAAGGATCCTCAACATTGTTTGCCTGTCACAAGGAGAAGAATGGAATTGGGTCTTATAGGTGTTGTTAAGAAAAAGAGTTGCAAGGCGGACATGTGTATCATGTGTGGGTTGTTGAGCATTTGTACAAGAATATTATCTYRGATAAACAAGACAAACAAAACATATTAMTCAATAGGAATATGGGTGAAATAAATTTAATTTGGCTGTTGCAAATAAAGCTAAGATACGAGTAAAATAAAGATAAAAATAAAAGCAGTAAATATAAATAAGTATTAATTGAAATTGGGAGGTACTAATTTTTTCCTGTGATTTCTGAGATTTTTGTGTTGAGCAGGTACTTCACAGCTGAGAAGGACTGTCCGTAGAGAAAAGCTACGATGATGAAGCAGGAGAAAATCTGCATTAAGTGTCTAACGTGGGATAAGGTAAAATAATTTAAAAGAAAGAGGTAAAAGGAGCAGGTTCATCTGATGAGCCATTCACACAAAACAGGTAGCTGTGGACAAATTAACATTAATGATTAGATTATGATGGTGCTTGTTACAAACAGATTATGGATAAATACGTGTTTAATATGGTATGTTGTAATGGATAAATGTGTAGTTCAAAATGGTATGTCCGAATAAACAGGATAGTGGATGATAGAAAAATGTAAAAAAGGTGTTAGCAATTGAGTTGTAATACAGTAACATAAGGTAATTAAAGTAAAGTAGATTAAAATAGAATAATGGGAAAATATATAAGGGAATAAAAKGGACTTAGAAGTACAGATTGAACAATTGTTTCAAACATTTATTTTCATGATGTTTAGGAAAAACAACATAAAATCATCATTTTAGTTTTTCTTAGACGGCTGTTAAACTGATGTTTAGCAGAGTTTATCTGAAGCATCAATATAAAAACAGCATGTTAGACTCAAATCAGTTCGTGCAAGTTAAACCACAGCTCATGATCTAAATTTACAGGAGTAAAGTTTTGTCCAATACATTTTGTCTAATAATAAAATGTGACCTGATCTGTACAGGGTGGTTTCATACCACTGAGTCACTTACTTGATAAAAGTATTGATCCTTAATATGGGAAACTTAGAATAGGGAGGTTGAGGTGGGGACTTTGCATCACTTAATTTTAATGTCATGAATGTCACTTTTAGTATGTGGTCATAGTGGTGCTTTCCTTTAAAAATGGATGAGTGGTGAATACATGTACAGTGAACTCAGTGAGCTGCTTTTCTGAGGAAAGAAAAGAACAAAGTGGACTGAACCACATAACGCTTCTCATGTGGACGTGCTGTGACACACAGATGGCGCAAAGACACTGAGATGGGCCATCGGTCAAGCCAGATGATGGTACAGCTGCATCATGGACATTAAAGAAAGCTGTGATCTATGAACTCCGAGGGGGGCACGGAGCAAACCAAGTGACATTGTTCTCAGAATGTGACATAGCTGGAGAATCTGTGTGTGGAATAACTGCTCTCTGTTTGCCGGGGGAAAAGCTGCTGCCTCTTGCTGGATGTGACATTTATAGACGGTTTGCTAAAGGACAAGATTATGCAGGACACCGAAAGAAACGAACGACATAAGGGGGTAATGAGATTCACCCTGTACAAATTAGAATAGTAAATAGCTGAATGACATAATTATTTAGGTGTATTGATTCATCCTACTTAGAAACCCATTTATAAAAATATAAAGACATAACTGTGTTTGAGTCAACAACATTAAGGCGACAGGTCAAATAAAAGGGGAGTAAAAGTTAAAAGTGGGACATTAATAACTAGTTGAAACAATTTAGACTATATACAGTTAAAAACATTTATATACAAATAGCTCTTAATTTTAGTTTTATATTAGGTGAGGAGAGAGGAAAATCTAATATCAGGGGTATTGTTATTACATCAGAGTTTTTGGAGTCTAACAACAGACAAAATGGAGGACAGAATTATTGCTTACTGATAAAAAGTTTTTATAAGAACAAAGGTAGAAAAATGGCAAATTGAGCATTACTGATCGGTAAGAGGGACAGACCATTTGGGTTTTAACTTCATGGAGCTTTAAAAGAGGAACAGAGCAACATTTTAGTAATAGTAGATTAGTTCTTGTAAAATATTACAAAAAAGTTAGACATATTGTTTAAATAACATAGGAAGAGTTTACCAATTAGAGAGAATTAATATTCAAAATGTCAACTTAGACACAAAATAGAATTAAGCCCTCAGAGGAGTTATTATGCATGGTGGGTCTGCAGGGTGGATATGAAGTGTTTCTATACCACTGGTGGTTACTGGTATCACAGGTTTATCAAAAGGTTATATTAAGGTGCCAGCATCTGAAGCAGGTTTGACCAGGTGATGTGAGGGACTGATCTGTTAACAGAATCGTAATTTGGTGGGGATTTAATACTTTCAAAATAAAACTGCATTAGAGCCGGACTTAACCAAATAGCTGCTAGATAACCAGCTGATTCTCTGACAGTTGCAGCAGAAAACTGTTAACTCTTGCAGCCAGTAATCATGGGTATAAAAATGTTAGAATTGTAGATACATTTTAAAGGGGATTAGTTAACTTTATAATGGGTTGGAGGTTCACATAAAAGACAATTTAATTAATCTGCTAAAATAGTGTATCTGGGAATTGCAGTATTTCACATATGAGTATTTTGAGGACGAAAACAAATGTCTGAGCATTCTGGTATATAAATATTTCACTAATATTTTTAAAGTAAAACTTGTTTTTAGAGGAGGCATTAAATTTGTCAGTATATGCT
>NW_013953834.1:35026-42464 GCF_001266775.1 Austrofundulus limnaeus
CATTAAAATAAGGTAAATTATGAAAATAAATCTAACTTTCTCCATGGTGAACATTTGCTGATAAAAGTAATCTAGGTAAAGCATGAGTTTTTATGGTAATTTCTTTGAGAAAATATTTTCCAGTGGCAGTACAGGGTTAATGGAGGATTAATTTGTGGGGTGAAATTGGATGATAAATATATGGGTTTTAAAAATGATTTTACAGTTACAGAATAGTTGGTGGGTGAATCTTAAAGTGAGCAACAAGAGAGTAATTACAATTAAATTATATAAAGCAATTAAAAATTTAATATGAGTTAAGTAGATTTGATGAGGTAAAAATGTTCACATTAAAATAGGTTCTAAGGACAACAGGTTCTTCTCAGCAATGAAGGAGTTAAACATGGATAGTACACAGGAAAATATTAATTTAAGAACTACTAGAATGAGGAAATTATGGACTTTGATTAAAAGTACAAATTGACAGATATGGGTGAATATAGTAAGATACCAATGTTAGAAAAGTCCTGGGTAATTAGATTAAATTTAAAATAGCTGGATATGATCAAATATATTCTATAAAACTATTTGAGATGAAGGGGGTGAAGTAGGGAAACAAATAAAATGAAACATATTTATAGAACAATTTTGTGCAAATTATCATACAAAAGTTATTCTGAGGAGTAAGAGTATGAACAGTTGTTTATTTTGATTTGGACAGAGTCAATGTGCTGCACGGTCAAAATGGGTTAGAGTGGTGAAGAAGTTATTGTGATTTGGACCAAGGTTGTGAAAGGCTGCATGGGTGGTTTATTAAGTCTGCTGACGAAGTGTTGTGACTRAATKGTTTAGTGTTATCATTTGTTCTTTGTCTTAGCCTAAACTAAATGAAGGGATGTATATTTGAACCTGTTTGGTGTCAGAGGTCAGAAAATAGAGCTTAAAAGTAGAAAGTAAGCTGAATTATGTTTGTTTTTTGTAAAATTTGGAGTCAGAGGTCTGAAAATGAAGTTTTGAAGAAGTACTTCAGTTGAATTGTGTGTATTTCTATGTTTATAGACATTTCAGTTTGGATTTGTTTGGATAATTTGTACAGTGTAAACAGGCCCTTAACAGGATGGGGTGTAATTCATATTTGTGGGTGAAAATGTTTTTTGTATAGGCGGATGTCGATGTTTTCTTTATTAATGTATGGAACCCATAATGAATGAATGAATGAACACCAATACCCAGATAATGACAGTAATATTTCAAAATATAAAATAAGAGTAATTGGATTKGCTGCAGCACAAATTCATAACACCAAAGCGACTGAAAAAGTTCAATAAACATTTTTATCAAGGGGCAAAAGGGAGAATAATTGATGGGATTAAAAGTGGTATCATTGGTTTAAATGTCATAATAAATGATAACTTCTTGTTTTACAGGAAATAAGTGTGATGTGGATCAATGACTGGAACTCACCTTTACAAATAAGGGGGAGAAGAATGTATAAATGAAATTAGGGGGAAAATGGAGCCGTCACATCTCAAAATACACCTGGAATGATGAAGGTTTTTAAGATGTGTTGAAGTAAAATAACAAATTTTTTAAAGGCTTAAAATATTAATTAAAATGTCATATATCAGGTAGACATCATTTAAAATGGTGAAAGAGGTGGTGAGTCTGTGTCATCATTGCTCTGTGGATATATCATTCAGAGCAAGGTTTTCACAGGTCATGACAAGCAARGTTGGGTGAAACTCTTAGGGCAAAGATTTAAAGAAAAAACTGTTTCCAGTGTGAAAACGTATTATGCTGTATTTCTCTGTTTAACTATAACTTGTTGATTGTATCAAAACATAGCAAATCCCACAGGTCTCAAGCTGGAAGTAATTAAATTTTGATTTACAGGTGGAAATTTACAAGGTTTCACTGAGGTGGTGAAAACTAATATTTAATTTTCAGGACAATACATGATGATGTCAATATAATGTAAATAACTGTGATGTGAATTACTGTCTGCGCATGCGTAACCATTTCCCTTTTCAGGATTTATGATATAGTTTAGAAACAGCTTTATTAAAGGGTTCAAGTGACTTGTTGATAGCAGATCATTTAAGGAAGATTTCAAAGCTGGGATGTTTTGTGCCACAGAAAGAACTAGAGCTGGTTGTTCTGTTTTATGGTTTTAATGATTTTTAATTGTATTTTTAGCTTTCTGTGGGGTGCTTTGTGATGCTTGTGTCGGTGAAGGGGGTTATAGTAATGAAATTCAATTATTTACTTACTTACAGTTATACGTGTTAGGCCTGAATGTGGCAGCAGAGAAATACATTGTGGTTAATTGAAATAATGGAAGTATGGCTGTTTGGATTATGTTACTAAGGGGGGTCTGGTGTAGATGGTCTAGCATATTTTCTTAGGTGGTTGGTAAAAATGGTGAGTGTGGAATTATAAAATAGCTTTATTGCTCAGTTACAAAGGCTGTTAAAAGTCTTAGGAAAGTGTCTGTGAAGATGGGTTATTGGTCTGATGTGGTAAGGCAATTAGTCATGGTGGTGATAATACTGGGTTTTTGTTGGCTATTTTAATGAATGCACCCCTTATTTTTTATCAGAAAAATGTGAGAGGTGATTCTTTCACTCAAATCCTAATTGGGTTATATAGGCTGTCAATAAATACATTTAGATACATAAGACACATGTGCTGACAACATACATTGACAAAATAACTCTTAAAACACATTTCTACATGATTTTGGTTAAATTTAATGCCAAAAAATAGACTTTTTTGATCTTTTTTTCTCCAATATTTGCATCTTTACTTCATTGGCAATCAACTATTCCCCCATATTATGATATCAGTCAATATGTCATAATTTTCACCAAACAGTTTACTCATTCTACAGAAAAAAATATAAAAATCCTACTGAAATCAGTTGATCTGTGATGATATCACTAGTTGGCGATCAACTGGCTCAGAACCTCAAAAGAATTTAGGCTACTCTCAAAATTTCTAAAAAACATCCTGGATATTTAGCACCATGGCATTTTACAACTGGAAAAAGAAAAGTATTGTTTTATATCAAAATTAGAATTTGCTGCCTGTTGCTTTTGTTACTCTAATTTGGAATGAGAAGAAAATACGTACTGTTGCTTTAAGAGATGTA
Source organism: Austrofundulus limnaeus (assembly GCF_001266775.1). Classification (NCBI taxonomy): domain Eukaryota; kingdom Metazoa; phylum Chordata; class Actinopteri; order Cyprinodontiformes; family Rivulidae; genus Austrofundulus; species Austrofundulus limnaeus. The sequence goes on from NW_013953834.1 coordinate 38,157, forward strand.
GACAGATACAGATAACTGTGGTGTAATGAAGTGACTGTAGCTGATTTGAGGTAAATTTTATGTTTTATTTCCAACTTATTATTTTTGTTTATGTCTATGGTTTAAATGCATCTATTTGTGATTAGATCTAATTTAAGGGTGTTTTATAAGTTATTATCAGTACCCTAGCTACCTAATCATATGTGTCAATTAGCATGCTAATAAGCTAATGATATAGCAGTGTAACTTGAGGGTACTGAAGCCTGAATTTTTTTAAACTTTTTATTTTCAGTAACTGTTTTACATAAACATATACACACAGTAGAGATACAGAGAATACAAACTCAAGTAATGAAGGTACATAATAGTGATTATACAAACAAAATTTGAAAAGTACACGAACAAGACAAAAAAAGATAAATAGAGGTGTCGAGGTTACATTATGAATTTAGTTATAGGTCTCCATCTTTTTTCAAAGGTCCCCATCTTAAGTTGTGGTCTTGATGTTGTTTTTTCCCATTATATAGACTTTTTTAATCCTATCTCGCCACTGTGCAATATTTGGAGGTTGTGGTCTTAACCAATTATTTGTTATACACTTTTTTGCAATCAGAAGCAGAACTCTGATCAGGTATTTATTGTTTTTGTTGATCATGTCAGAGGGTATTATTCCTAGAATATAGACAGATATATCCAGATCTAATTGAAAGCCCAAAATACTTTTTATATCTGTTCGGACATTTTTCCAAAACTCGACCATCTTCGGGCAATCCCAAAATATATGAGTAAAATCCCCCACCTTTCCACAATTTCTCCAACAAAGCTGGGATGTTTTAGCATATCATTAGATGTGATGATTGGAGAGTTAAAGAAACGCATCTTAACTTTCCAATCAAACTCCCTCCATGTCGGACTGTTGGTTAATTTGTGTCCAGAGCTAAATGTTTCCTCCCAAACCTCATCTGCTATTATTATATTAGCCTCCAACTCCCATTTCTCCTTAATTTCTTTATTGTTAACATTGGAGTCATATTGCAGGCTTTTGTATATTTTTGAGACGAGGCCTTTTTTGATTCACCTTTTGCTGTTGATAATAGGATTTCTTCCGTCTTGGTCATGTCTGCTGAAAGTTTCTGCCAGTCACTATGATTCTGGATATGTCTAAGTTGTAGAAATCTATAAAAATCAGTTTTTTGTAGATTAAATTCCTTTTGAATTTGTTCAAAAGATTTCATTGTTGACCCTTTAAAGAGCTGTGCTATAAATACCAGTCCTCCTTTTTTCCATCTCTCAAACCCTGCATCCATAGAAGCTGGGATAAAATCTGGAATCTTAGCTATTTTTAAAATTTTCGATATAGAGTCAGGAAAATTAAATTTCGTTTTTATTCTTGACCAAATGTTAATTGTTTCCTTGACCCAGTGGTTTTTAATTTTGAGATTTCTTTGAACCATCTTTGTTGTAAAGGGCAGTGTATCTAGGGACAGGTTTGGGCAGGCTCTTTGCTCCATATCTACCCACATTGTCTCATGAGCAGCCCAATAACAGTTTTTTAATTCNAATTTAAGGTTCTTTTATAAGTTATATCAGTATCCAAGCTACCTAATCATATGTGTCAATTAGCATGCTATTGAGCTAATGTTATAGCAGTGTAGCTTGAGGGTACTGAAGCCTGAATTTTAAACATGTATCACATAAATTTTACAAAGGGAATAATAAAGGTCTTAATTTATAGTAACAAATTAGTTTATTTAGTAAATTACCTTATCTGTCTTATCTTTTGTATTTGTTCATAATATTTCTAAATCGTTACGGAACCTTACACATTTATTCTGGTTTTGCTCCTATTAAACTTGTGACAATTTTAGCTACTTTCATGCTAGTTTTAGCTTTTTTCAGTTATTTTAGCTAAAAATCTTCTTCCTCCTACTATTCTTCTGTTTTTTTTATTTTATTTTTACTTTTTTGTGCTTCTTTCTGCTAATTTTGAGTTATTTATGCTTCTTACGGTTGCTTTCTGCTATATTTAGCTATTTTAGCCTTTAGCTTATTTATGCTATTTCAGCTGTATTTTTGCYCCTTTTGACTGTTTTTCTGCATTTTTTTAAGCTTTTTACAGCTTTTCAAATTTAACTTACAATAATACTTTTGCTAAACATGTTCAGCTCAATTTCAGCTTCTTCAGCAGCTTTCAGCTTACGTTTTCAGCAACAGGCATTCACACTTGCATTTTCGCAGGACATGCAATTTCTCTAGTGAATACTTGAAATCACTTTCCTAAAAACCTTTGGCCTCCAACTCCTCCCACAGTTTTTAATTGTAAATGTATTATGTTCAGCCTACCTACCCAGCTGCCACTAAATTTGGGAGACACCTTTTCAATGGCAAATTGATGGCAACCATGATGCTGAAAGAGGCGAAACCATTTGAAGTCAAAGACAGCAAATACTGCCGCTGCAAGAAAAGCATGTGTGTGTATTCTCACTTTTTTTTTCAAAAATGCTATTATCTATGTACTGTTTATAGTAATCAGTTGGCCTGCAGTCTTGGAGATTGTGCCCATTGCTTTCCTGCAAGGGATTCTCCTCCACAACAGGGTTGAAACTGTTGATTGAAAAAAAGATAATTATACTTTAACGTAATGCAAAATGTGTAATTACATATTTAATTGTCATTTCAAAATTTTACATTATTGTGTCTATGTGTTATAAATTTTAAAAAGTTGACATTTTTCCTTTGTGCTCACTATTACCAATAAATTCCATGACCCTAACTTACATATTACTTTTCATCAATATTGGCTGGCTTCATGCTGTTTCTCTTCAGGCTCCTCACAAACTGTTGTGTTGCTCTGAACTTTCACATACCTGCTCTACTATCTGACCTTCCTCCTCATCATCTCCTGACAGCTCTATGTCTTAATTTCGTTCCACAACACTCATTAAATCATTTCTGCCTCATTCAGTCCTGTACATTTGAAAGCATGAAAAGTGGTTAAGATTGTCATTAGCAAGTTCCACTGTCCCCTACGAAGGACACTGGATAAAACTTGTATTTTTACAGGGTTAACAATATTGTACATTCCTTAAATTGTACAAACTATAGTGCAGTCTTTCATACTAATGAGGAAATGTCATTTTTTTGCAATATAAATAATTTTTGATAGTAAATTTATCACTTACCTACCCTGTTGCCATAAAATGTGGATATGGGGATTTCTGCCATTTTACAAAATCATGTAGGGGAGACCAGGGACAGTACCAACAAGGGACGGTTGCAACACATCATTTTTCTCCAAACATAAACAAGCTAGAGTGATGACACTCACACTGTACATGCTCAGTTAGATGTCCCACCTTGTAAAGAAAAAGTAAACAGATTAAAAAACTGCTCCAGGATTTATTTTTTAAAAAAACTGTTTGAGGTACTAAAGTATTTTTGCCCAGCTTTATTTTTGTTATACTGTTGTCACTGTTTATGTGATCCAACTCAAACTTATGGTTTAAAAGTGATATGTTGAATTTTTAACTAATCTGTTAACATGTAGATCAGCTTATTTAGCTAACACATGAGGTTTTATCATGGCTGACAAGGGGACAGCTGTTACAACTGTCCCCATACAATAAAACCATATAAAAACAGAGCACATACAGATCAGATTAAGATGATGAAATTAAGTTTACACTTAAGGGTATTCATGACAGTTTTATACTGTAATTTAAAAATAAAAAGTGTTTAAGATGTATTTTCTACAGTTGTTTGAGTTGACAAGATATACAAAAGGTAAGTGATTTTATTTTTACAGGTGCGGGAGGAGTCTGGGATCTGGACCTGGAACAGAACGATTGCAGAGGTGAGTATTTGATAATTTCCAAGTAATGGTCTTAAGCAGGTAAGTAAAACAGTGGAGTTCTTACGGGCTGGGGAAGGAGATGAGGCGTGGAGGAGTTGGTCCAAAAAGGTGAGGATCTCGAGTTGAGTATTTACAGGTGAGTTGATATTTACAATGATACGTGGGAAGCAGCACATGAGAAAACTGGTGAGAGGCTCAAAGTCCAAGGCGGCAGGCAAAAACGTGCTGGATACTTTCTGCAAACAGGTAAATACAAAAAACACAGGTAATACAAAAACTCTTGGAAAGAGTAACAAGCAGCAGGCTGAGCTCATACCAAACATGAGGCGATGCTTCAGCGATGTGTTGATCTTCAGCACTGCCTTAAGAAGCCTGGAGGTAATGAGCCAAATCGCATGCATGGGTGATCAGCGCTGCCACCAACCATGGAGGTAGGGGGTGGAAACACCAAAATGCCTCAGTACCCCCTCCTCAAC
>NW_013953834.1:42853-44704 GCF_001266775.1 Austrofundulus limnaeus
TCCTATCAGCTCCCTAATCTTTACCTCTTAAACATCTCATTATATTTAAGATTTTTTTACTTTTCTCAATTATTTTTCTTATATGTATTTTTCATGTGTTTTTTTGTCAAACCAAATTCCTAAATATTTAAACTGATCTATCCTTTCTACATCATTCTCATACAATTTAAGACTTACATTACTTATTTTCCTATTAGTAAAAGTAATGAACTTAGATTTAGATATTGAAATTCTAAATCCCCATTCTAAAGCCCAATCTTCTACATTATGTATTGCCTCTTGCATTTTCTTACTTACAAATTTTAGATTTTTCCCCCTTTTCCAAATGAGGCCGTCATCTGCTAATAACGGCACTCCAAAATATTTATCTATTTTACTAAAAATATCATTAATCATTATAACAAATAACATAGGACTTATACTTCCTTGAGGAGTACCGTTTTCAATTTGATGTTTTGAACTTATTTCATTGCCTATTTTAACTTTTATATTTCTTCCAGTTAAATTTTTTAATCCATCTATATATTTTACCCTTTAAACCTATTTGTTTTATTTTAATCAATAATCCTTCTTTCCACAACATATCATATGCTGTTTCTATATCTAAAAAGATTGCTATCAATACTTCTTTATTCACCTGTGCCCTCCTAATTTCATGTTCCAARCAAAGTACAGGATCTATTGTACTTCTACCTTTTCTAAATCCAAATTGATATGGTTTAAGCTTCTCTTTAGATTCCAGAAAATATATTAATCTGTTATTTACCATTTTTTCCATCACTTTACCAATACAAGATGTTAATGCTATCGGCCTATAACTCTCAGCTAAATGTGGATCTTTACCAGGTTTACAAATAGGAATAAAGATAGCTTCTTTCCATTTATCCGGTAGAATTCCTTCCTCCCATATCTTATTATACATTTCTTTTTTTTGATCAAAATCTTTTTTATTAGTTTTTTTAACATAAACCACAAAAAAGAACAGACTTACAAAAATACAAAACAAAACACACACACCCAAAATCCCTCCCATCCCTCCCCACCCATACCGGATCTACTACGTAACCTGAATCCATCATGTATTCATACATGAGTCAAAACGATGCACAGTTTGTGATAAAGAACCAATATTTGACCTTTACACAAAATTATCTGCCAACATTTTTTCTACATAAGATATAAATGGCTGCCAGATGTCAAARAATTTGTTTACAGATCCCCTAACAGTATATCTAATCTTCTCTAAATGAATGTAAGACATAACTTCTCTTAACCAATGACCATATACTGGAGGATGTGGATCCTTCCATCAAAGAAGAATACGTCTTCTAGCCTGTAGAGAGCAGAAAGCTAACACCATCCTCTGGTGTTCACTGACGGAAGCTTCTGCTGGAGCCACCCCTAAAAGAGAAATGAGTGGTGATGGATGAAAAGTTTGTCCAAATAGTCCTGAAAAGGTGTCAAAGATGCCTTGCCAGTATCCATGTAGCTTTGGACAGGACCAGAATGTGTGTAAGAGTGTGGCAGGGGATTGTTTACAACGATCACATGTCAGATCCAAGTCTCTTTTGAATTTGCACAATCTGTCCTTAGACCAGTGTAGACGATGTACTACCTTGAATTGAACTATAACATGTTTCACACGTATTGAGGACGAATATATATTTTGAATAATTTTTTGCCAAACTGTGTCTGATATGGATTCCTCCAAGTCCATCTCCCACTTGCCCTTCAAAGAATCTAAATTGGAGTCAGAAAATGAGCTGAGCAGAGAATAAACTCTGCTCATAGAGCGTTTTGTTACAGACTTACACATCAAAATCTCATCTACAGTATAAGAGAAGTTGGGGT
>NW_013953834.1:51696-53364 GCF_001266775.1 Austrofundulus limnaeus
CCACTGTACTACGATCGAGGGATGATAGCACACAGTTCATATCTCCCCCATTTATGAGATTGTGTTGAAATGTTAGATAAATTTGAAAAAAGCGTATAAAAAATTGTTTGATCATCCCAATTTGGAGCATATACCGAGACTAAAATGACAGGAAGTGCATATAGTTTTTCCACCACAATTACATAACGTCCAGCAGCGTCCGTTTTAACACTGGATGCCGTAAATTGCACCTGTTTACTAACTAAGATGGCCACCCCTCTCGATTTAGATTGGAAATTAGACTGACACACCTGACTAGACCAGCGCTGCTTAGATTTGCACTGTCTGCCTTACGCAGATGGGTCTCCTGCAAAAAAGTAATATTAGCATTAAGTTGTCTTAAATGTGTTATAACTTTCCTRAATTTCACTGGACCATTGAGGGATTTCACATTCCAACTCACACAGTTAACTGGGTGACTGTTGATGAACCTGGTACTATTAGGACTGGTCATGTATGGTCAATTTGACTGTAGTACAATATCCACAAACTATCACAGAAAAATAACCTGAAAAAGACATTATCAAAACAAATAGATCCGGTATAGTCCCACCCCTTTCTCCTAAAAAAACGGAGAACCCAACAAACAAAACATCCACACATTTGTGCTTATACTGGGGGGGCTTAACTCCCTACCTGGACTCCCGCCACAACTAAATAACAATAACCAAAAAAATTAAAAAAAGGGGTTCCCTTACTTTAAAGTATTATTACTGTTTATGCTCCTTGCAGCACTGATAAATAAATCATTAACCAAAATCCGGACAGATCCCCTGTGAAACTCTCGTACACAGAACAAAAAGAAGAATGTTGTCCTTGAGAATAATGTCTAAAATTAAATCAAGATATAATGCGGGACATAAAGTTAGAAGGTTCATTACAACCTGACAGTCACAATGGATAGATGAGGGCTGGACCTGCGGTCAACGCCGGTCCTTGTTGTCCGTCGCTGAGATGATCCTCTTTTTAACATAGTCCATTGCTTTATTGGCATCCAGGAATTCCTTGYTTTCCTACCCATGAGAGATGCGGAGCCGTGCAGGAAAAAGCAGGCCGTAGCGAACATCTCGTCGGTTGCGAAGAAGCCTCCTCACCTCCGTAAATGCAGCTCGAGCCTTGGCCACAGCCGCCGTGTAGTCAGATGTAATGATGACCGTTGTCTCTTTAAAACGAAGAGGACCACACCTCAGAGCCCGACACAGTATTTCCACACATTCTTGATAATAGTGCAGCTTAGCAACAATGACCAGCGTCTTATCCCCTGACTTGTTTCCACCTGGAGAGCGATGGGCTCGGTCAACCAGTGGCTCTTTATCCATCTGTAGAACCTCTGCAAGCAGTTTAGCCACTGCTGAAGTGGAGCTGGATTCTGTCGTTTCAGGAACTCCAATAATCCGCACATTGCACCTTCTCATGCGCCCTTCCATATCGTCACACTTCTTTTTGAGCCCACCGACTTCTTCTTTCAGTTCCAACATGGTGGTGCGCAGAGCAACAACCTCTTCGGACCAGGTTGACAAGCTGTCCTCCACCTCCTTAACGCTCTGTTTCACGTGGTCCAGGTCTGCGCGTAGTAGCATTGTGTCGTTAGCCACTTTCGCTCTCACCGCTTGTAGCTCTCCTTTAATA
>NW_013953834.1:53374-54766 GCF_001266775.1 Austrofundulus limnaeus
TACCTGAAGAACTGTGACTTATGGATGTCAAATATCTGTGCTAACTGTTTAATTAAATGAGGCGAACTTATTGTCTTTATAAAGATCATTTAGAGAAGTTATTCCCTTTAAACTCCCAAGTATTGAAAACAGAGTCCATTAGTGAAGGAGCAAACATATGGTTATTTGATACTGGAGCAGACAATAATAATTCTGTACTTTTAAACAACCTCCTGCACTGATTCCAGATTTTTTTTGTGTGAGTTACAACCGGATTAGAAGTATAAGTTGAGATGGGTTGATTAAAGGGTAACCGGGAGCAAAGTAAAGCAGAGAGAGAGCTCGCCGTGACTGATTTCCTCTCTAGATTTACCCAAGTAGGAACAGGACAGTAAGGCTCTAATGTTGGCCGCCCAGTAGTAATATAAAAAGTCGGGAAGTGACAAGCCACCAAGACCATGGGGTAACTGTAACATCTTACTGGCTATCCGTGGATGCTTTTTATTCCAAATAAAGGACAATTCACTATTTAATTTTGTAAAGAAAGTCCTGGTGAGGAACACTGGCACGCTCTGAARTAGATAAAGTAATTTGGGCAATATTGTCATTTTGATCACGTTGATTCTACCCCCCAAGGATAGAGGCAGGGAAGCCCATGTAGCAATGTCCTTCTTAAGGTTCACCAGGAGGGGCAGAAAGTTTGCAGTGTAAAGATCTTTGTGACTGTGAGTAATCCAAATACCAAGGTATTTAAATTTGGCAGAGCTAATTTTGAAAGGAACTGGACCCATATGCTGCTTGTTGTGGAATACTTATGTCTGTATAACCTTGACACTGTCCACTTTTCATATCTTGTGATATCCTCTGGATGTCATCATCACGTTGACCTATTTTCACGTATCAGGATGAGGCAGGTTATGATTGGTTGGTCCATTATCACATGATGTTAGCTGACAGTATATCATTGCATGGCAGCCAATAACGGGCGGGCCACATCCAACAGACTTCGTGATTGTTTTCTGTTCCATGTCTGCCCATTAATAAATGACTTTATAAACATATCCGCAAAACTATTTGTCTTTTTAACACCCTTTCGCCGTGTTTCTGACCATCTTCCCATGACACTGCTCTTCTATTGGAGTCACAGGCATCAATTCACTTTTTTGAAGGTTAACCTTATACCCAGATATGTTTCCAAACTTTGAAGTAAAAGAAGTAACTTAGGAACACTAGACAAGGGATCTGAAATATAAAGAAGAGTATCGTCAGCGTATAAGGAAACTTTATGTTCAATGCCAAACCGATAAATATCTTTAAAGGTGCAGTATGTAACTTTTCTAAAAATATATTTTTTACATATTTGTTCACTCTGTCACTATCTCCTGACAGATTGATATTAGACAGGTAAGCTAT
>NW_013953834.1:59438-63307 GCF_001266775.1 Austrofundulus limnaeus
TATGAATATAATATACAAGTTTCACTTTTTAAATGGAATTACTGAAATAAATCTACTTTTTCATGATATTCTAATTTTATGACCAGCACCTGTATTATGTCTGGTTTTGTATTTAATTTGTTTATGAAACCTTTAAATTCCTGTCCGTTGGCTATTAAACTTCGAGCGTTCCATTGTAGTATTAGAATAATGTATTGATTTGCAAAGCTTCATTTTCAGACGATCCTTCTCCATATCTAAGTTCATCCTGAATTTTTTCCCATGTGTGACGTGCCCCTGTGTCATTTTACCTGCCTAATTGTCTGATGTCCTCTCCTTTCAGCTGATTGGCTGGGAGGATAATAAAAGGAAATGAGCTCCACCTGACAGATGAGCGTGCGGCCTGAGGGGAGAAGTTTGTTTGTTTGTTTGTCCAGCGCTCCAGCCTCGCCGCCGCTCCACTTTTCCTCCTTCGTAGATACCTGGTTTTGGCCTGAGAGTTGCCAGCCCCTTTTTCTGGTTTTTGGTTGTAGGGTGAGACCCTGGACCGGAGGGCAAGGGGAGGTTGCCCGGATCCGACGGTCAACTGCTGGCTGGTTCGGGTTTTCCTCCCACCTCTTTTGTTTTGTTTTGAAGTGGGGCTTCCTTTGTTTTGTCCGTACAATAAATCTGAGTTCTTTTTTACAAACACCTTTTGTCTGGACATTATATGTTGTGCGTCCTGGGTATAGACCCCGGGACCGTAACACCATGACAGATCTTTGACATCAAAGAATTTTGCTGCTGCCTTTACCATAATTTTTATTTTTTCAGTTTTAGTTCTTGCTTGCTCTGAACAGTCTCCTTTTTCTTTTCCAACTTTGTTTTTGTAGCATTTTCTGTACTTTTCAACTCTTTCACTGCCTCAGCATAAGTAATTTTTTTGTCAGTTTTAATTTTTTGAACTTCATTTGCTTCTTTCCTTACCACACATCTTGCATGCGCTGCAGTATGGTTACCTCCACAATTACAACATTTAATTGGATTCTCTCCACATTCCCCATAAGGGTGTTCACCTCCACATCTACCACATCTTTGTTTTCCTCTACACACATTTGCAATATGACCATATCTTTGACATTTATAGCATCTGAGAGGTGGTGGAGTATAAGTTCTTACACTGAAACTCATGTATCCAATCATTACTTTATCAGGTTTAACTTTATCTTTAAATTCCAGTAGCACAGATGTACTGTCCAATCTTTCCCCATTTCTAAARGCCTGCAATCGTTTTATGCCTGAAATCTCTCCTCCTTTTATTGTTTTCTTTAGTTCTTCCGAGTTTTCTCCAATCGGGATCCCTGATATTACTCCTTTTGTTCCTTTTTCTTCCCCCACTACCTTCCTTTCCACCACTTCTTTACATACCATTTGGACATTCTTACAGATGATAAGAAGGTTCCCATCTCTTAAAACTTTAGCTAGTTCCACATCTCCGATAACTTTCTTTAGTCCATTCGATAAACTAATCGGACTCACCCCAAACATATCTTGTCCAGTTCTAAATTTTAATATAACTTTAAATTCTTCCGTCATTTTTTTCTTCCTTACCTCAACATTTTCTTCCTCATCTTCCAAAGATCTTTTGCCTACATTTTGTCCCTTCTTACTCTTGTCTTTCCCTCCTCCCCCTTTTCTATTTTCTACTAAAGCCCAACCTGTGTCCATATTTTCATCTTCTGAACATCCCCCACTACAACTAGCCATCTTAATCTACTCACAGTCCAGATTATGCCAAAACCGCCTTAGAAATCAACTTGTTACTCGCCAGAAGTTGCTTAAATTCTTCCAATCAGAAAATCCCCACTCCGGGGACGTACAGCCACACTGACCCAACACAAGACTGAGACAGGACAGGACTTAAATACACTGACAACTAATGTACGAACTGAAAACACCTGGTGAGAAACACGAGGGTGACAATCAGACTAATGAGGGGCAGCTGGACTGAGACACACAGGGGAACAAAGAAACACTAGGAAAACCAAAGTGAAAACTGACAAACCATGACAAATGGTTTTAAAATTCCAGTTTCTTTCAATGTTCAATTCAATTCAGTTCAATTTTGCATAATGTAGGCGTACAGCGACAATAGGCAAAACAAAAGTTAAATGCCTCACAAATTGTTCTATTATTCTCGTCTCAAAAAGTCAACTGCATTTTATATCACTTAGAGTCTTTGACATCTGTATACTGTATAAGGTCTACTCATCAAGGCTAATCTATATTCATCATTTGATCAAAAAGAATAAATAAATAACACTGTAATATCATTATAACTTACAGTTTTTATTAATTTAGCAATAATATAAATATAAAATAATAAAACTTTTATTTACAGTGAAATATATTGTTTTAATAATATGTTGTAACCACCCCCAAATAATGTTACAACTGTCCCCGGCCCGGGGTCAGTTGTAACATCTGACTTTTCATTTTCAAATGCGAATTGTGAAGAATGTACATGCCTTAATCATCTGTAAATGGTTTTGACTATTAACAGACAGATGTAAGTTTATTGTATTACAATTTGATTTGTCTAATTCAAACTATCTCTGAGTAACAGAGTCAAATGTAAAAAGTGTTGCAACTGTCCCCAGTCTCCCCTACATGTGCTCTGATATCCACATGACCACAAATGTGGCATCAGTAGAAAGCCCAGGATGTCCTCTTTACAGCTCAGTGGACTAACATAGATTGCAAGTGTAATGTTCAAAATATAGGGCTGAATAGCATGTCCCCACAGAGGACAAAAATAAAATGATGGGTCTCAGGAGGTTAAAAGTTGCATGTATTATGAGATACATTGTGAACTAGCATGTTTTCTTTAAAGCTTCTATACAACCCACCCACCCAGTTTGTTTGCTGTTTCCTCAGGTGGTGAGGGTGAAGGTTTGACCCCAGCAGTATCTGCAGTGTTGCCCCTCCTGATTATCCCACCTCACAGTGACCTGCACCTAGTTAATTGTTCAGATGTTAAGTTATGTTTGAATATTTTGTTCTTTTATTAAAATAATAAAACTCATTTTGCTGTTATGTAGCCTATTTCTTGTGTGGCACATTTACTTTGGGAGAACAGGGTTTTGTTGAAATTAAAAAGATACATAGACCATGGCCTAAAATGTTTAATAATTTGGACTTAACAACTATGTTATTTCCACATTATCCAGTGTCTTTCAGAAATTTGAAAGTAGCATGAATTCTGTTGAGGTTCTGAGCCAGTTGATCGCCAACTAGTAGTGATATCATCACAGATCAACTGATTTCAGATGGATTTTTATAATTTTTCTGCATACTGTTTGGTGAAAATAATGACATATTGACTGATGTCATAACGTGGGGGAATAGTTGATTGCCAATGAAGTAAAGATGCAAATATTGAAAATAAGGCCAAAAAACGCCTTTTGTGGCATTAAATTTAACCAAAATCATGTAGAAATGTGTTTTAAAAGTTATTTTGTCAATGTATGTTGTCAGCACATGTGTTCTGTGTATCTGGAATGTATTTATTGACACCCTACCCAACCCAGTTAGGATTTGAGTGGAAAAATCACCTCTCACTTTTTTCTGATAAAAAAATAAAGGGTGCATGCATTAAAATGGCCACAAAATTTTTCGCGATATTTCCAGCAGAGCAGACCCTCCAGTTATTGTTACTTAGAGTCAAAATTAATAGAAAAATCACAAATAAAAAGTATGGCAGACCATGTCCGGTTCAACCCGTTTTTGAGACTTTGGCTCCCCGACTACTATTTAGATATAGGAACTTTCTTATGTACTTAGTGTAGTGTTCTTATGTACTTTCTGTACACTTCAGTGAAGTGATCCTGCATTGCCACCCTGCCTAAAGC
>NW_013953834.1:64307-66169 GCF_001266775.1 Austrofundulus limnaeus
TGTCAATTACAGGCCTCTCTCATCTTTTTAAGTGGGAGAACTTGCACAATTGGTGACTGACTAAAATACTTATTTTCCCCACTGTATGTCCTAGGTGTGTGGAGTATGACATGATTTTCTCTGCCCGTTTCCTGGTTCTTGTGGTGTACAGGTCCTGAACCGTGGGCAGGGGAGCACCAACGACTCTCTCAGCTGTCCTGATTGTTAGTTGCAGTCTGTGACGTGTGACGTGGTTGAAAATTTGGGTGCACCTAACTTTTGTGCTGATGCACCTAAGAAAAAATGTTAGGTGCACCGGTGCAACCAGTGCAAAAAGTTAGTCTAGAGCCCTGCCCTCAGGGCTGTGTCCTCCCACTGTTGTTGTTTGTTTTATATACCAATAACTGCCAGAGCCATCATAGTGGACACCACATTATTAAATTTGCTGATGATTCTGTCATTGTGTCACTTCTCAGCAGGGAAATCCCTGAGCATGGACCGGTTGTCAATGATTTCTTAAACTGGTGCCAAGAATCTTTTTTAAGTATCAATGTGACTAAAGGAAATTTGCATAGAATTTGGGAGGAAATACACCAATCTCCGTCAGGGGTAATTTATGATCAAACAGTGGAGCTGGTGCCGCAGTATAAATACTTGGGAGTAGTTATTGATGAAAAGTTGAGTTCTGAGTCACAGGTGGATTGTGTGGTTAAAAAAAGCACACCAGCGGATGGATTTTTATCACAAGCTTTGTTCTTTTAATGTTAGTCCCGTTTTTATGAAGATGTTTTATTTTGCTTTTATTGAATCTGTTCTCACTTTTGCCTTTATTTGTTGGTACGGGTCACTTTCCATGAAATGTAAGAATCGCTTGCATAATATTGTCAAGATTTGTTGTAAAGTTGCTGGCATGTCTCTAAATGACCCGAGTTGTGCGCGACCGCTCCTCTGAATAAATGAAAGCTATGTAACACAGTTGTTTACATTGAAATTAAAAATATTTTGCCAAAGAAAAACCGGAGCAGGACTACAGAGAGAGATGAATAAGATTTTCTGTGACTGAACGACCCACAGGAGACACACTATTAACACCAGTTGTCATTTCATTCCTCAGCTTTAACGCAGATCCTTTAATTCCAAGCTCACGCTGCTAAAAATTACATTTATTTTCTGGATCTCTGAGAGCAGGACTTCAATCTCTGAATTCGTAAAGCTGTTATTTTTTACTTTGCGATGTCATTCATGAATGGACACGTCCTGGTATGTGGGGCAGGAAACATATATCCTTAAATGGTGTTTTTGGGGTGGTAATTATGTAAATTACCTCTCCCCGTGCACAAGCAGCTGGATACGAACAGGTGTAATTCATCATGTTTACGCAGCTCATTTATACACTTTTCCTGAAGATAGAAGAGTTTGTTGAATCTGACGTGGCATGTTCGTACGAACCCTTCATATGAACAAAACTAAGAGAAATTTAGGATAAGAATACAAACATGTTCTTGCATGAGGCCCAATGTTTGCATTTATGTGGTTTGTCAGCATCAGTCTGATACAAAATGGACCAGAGAAAAAACATCAAATCATAACTCCATCATGTTATAATGGAAATTATGTATTAGTTGTTTTTTTGCTATGAATCCGGAGCAGAAATCACTGTATATTTAATTTTTATTTATTTATCACAAGTCAGCGCAATATTAAGTAGAGGTGTCCCGATACCAGTATCGGTATCGGGTCCGATACCAGCATCAAGTACTCGTACTCGTAAAAGCCGGCCGATACTCTTAACCGATACCGCTTTTTGTCCCCTTTTTTGTTCCTCCTGTGCTGCGCTGCAGTATAAAGGGTAAACTACATACCAGGCGGGGGCGCTAACGCAC
>NW_013953834.1:67169-71645 GCF_001266775.1 Austrofundulus limnaeus
ACACACACACACACACACACACACACACACACACACACACACACACACACACACAGAGAGAGAGAGAGGAGCGTGCTCAGCCTGTAGATTAACAGCAACTCATTTTGCCCGGATTTATGGTGTTTTGGGTTCATAAACAAATCTGGTTACTTTTTTAAAAGTTGAAGGACATTAACTTGTTGCTGCACTATTTTTAGAACAGGCACGGAGCCGCTGACTCCCAGTCACATGTGGGTCTGTGCTGGTGATTTTTGCTCTAACAGAGTAATTATTGATAAAGTAACCATGCTGTAGTTGACCTGTCGTGTCTTCCTTGAAAGAAAAAAAAAGTAGCTTGCAAAGCTGTCACATCAGCTTTCATCGAGCGTCACATCACACACACACACTCACGCCTTGCTATCTTTGTGAAGACTACACACACAGCGCTTACAGCCTCACTCTGTGCACAACAACCAAAATAAAGTATATCTTAACTTTTCATTAATGTTTAAATAGGTTTCAAAGTCTGATTTTGGTTAGTATAAGAGCGCAAATATAGGATATAAATATATGATATGCTTTACATTGTTTTAGCCTAATATAGGCCTATTATTAAAAAAAACTTTATTCTTAAAGTGTGGCAGCTATGATTTTTGCCGTGGCGGTACACACCACGATCAGTTACTTGTAGTGGAAACCCTGCAGTAGTTGTTTTTCCTTTAATGCATCAAGTGACAACTTGTCCAACTTTGTGAGCAAATAGCTGACAACACAGTGTGATGGAAGCACATATTTTCTGTGTCAGAGTAGTTTTCAATGCCTGTCTTCACTCTGTTCAGCTGCAGATGCCGACACTAAGCTGTTTACACACGAGCAGTTCTTGTGGCCATATTAGAGAAAATGGTGGGAGTTGTGAGGGCAAACAATTTGTATTTGACTATAAACAGTACGTCTTCATGACTTGGTAGAAAAGTTTATACTCATGCAAAGCAAGATTGAATATTAAAGGCCTGGCTTATTTTTTGAAGTAATACAGTCTTATGTTAACAAACACTGTCAACACATGATCAACTTTCAGCATCAGTCTTTCAGCATCAGGTGATGGTATTTGAAACAGTTGCATTCTCAGACACAGATCAGAATCGGTTTTATTGCCATTGTCAATGAACAGGATTCACAGACTAGGAATTTGCTTCGGTGTAAAGGTGCAATAGATATAAAATATAGCAAATAAAGAAAATACAAAGGATAAAAGAAAAAAAATAGAATAAAATATATATAAAACATATTCCAGTTCAATCCAGGAATCAGAGCAGACAATATATTTGTAGTAGTGCAATTAGATCCAGTGATGAAAGTGATTAGAAAAACAATATAATCAGGGTTGTGCAATAGGAGGGTTTAACGTGACGTCACGATGCAGTACCACGAGAGCGCGAACTTCGACTGGCGGTCAGGAAGTAAAAAAGTGGAGCATCTACTATCTGAAAAAATGCCCATATTTTGTGTAGTTTACCGGTGCTCCAATCATTCTAACTGAATTAATAATAAATAATTATACACTGATGAAATTATATATTAAATAAAATTATGGCTCTTTTTATTAATGTTCGTCATTTTTGAAGCACGTTGCAGCAGGAGGATGCAAAAGAGGGCTGCTTCGTGGGGGGGAAAACACCTCATTCCACCCTCTGGTGTAAACCCCACCTCGCCGAACAAACATAAACCCCCCCCAAACTCATTTCTGACTGAAGCCTGAAAATATTAGACAAGTGGCAAAAAATCTACAGGAGGATAAAAATAAAAAGAGGCGGAAGTTGAATAAAGTTCGGCAGCAATGGAGAGAAAGCGAGATCAGAAGTGAGCTATGAGATATCCGAAATTTATTAAATTTATTATATTTGTTTAACTATATTTCATAGTTACGGTGAAGTTTAGTTAGTTATTTTCGTGTCTTTGATGAAAAAAAAGGCGATGAACGTGGAGCTCCAGTCCAGCTACGGACAGGTGGACCGAGCCGCAGTTTGAGAGAGGAGCTCAAAGGCAGAGATAGAGGAAAAACAGCCAGAGACAGAGTGAGGACTTTGATGAGGAAATAGGTGATTCACTATTTCGATTATGAGGCAAGAGAAGAAGATCGAGCACCGAGCGGACTCTACGGGGGAAATCATCTGTCCCGTTACCAGTCTGCCGGGGCAGACGGTGTGGCGCTAAATGTGTGCTAACTACACCCGACAACTGATGAAAGCACGTAAATAACGGGAGGTGTAGAACTTTTTATTCAGCGGGTGGATCCACAACCTCTGTACCAAACAGCTCCACGATGATTATCGTATGTTTTTGCCAGGGTGAGTGTTTTTTCTGATATAGTTTTATATGTTAAGATCATGCTAACAGTAGCCGTTAACGTCAACAAACAACCAGCACCTAACTACACGGAACTAGGGCAGCCTAAAGTCCACATTAACCTACCAGTAACTTAATACTCACTACTAAATAAACGATCATTATAAACATAACCTCTAAAACAAGTTAGCAGCTAACATACCTTTGAATGAAGTGATAGCTGCAGGCTCCAGCATTCTGCTGTAGGGGTATTAAACGCTAGAATTCTAAAATGGATAATTTGTGAATTATTTAAACATGCAAATTATCTGTTCCTCGAGGCACCACTAAAGTTTTTTTAGTAAAACTTCAGAAAACTTTCTTAATATTCAATCTCTGAATATGAAGGCGTTTAATTCTTTCAGTTTAATGACGGCGTGAGACAAGGAAATACAGGAAGACAAATCATGCTTGGAAATTCATCCGTGTGTTATTTAAAATGAGGTTCAGAGGGAAATATATGCATTACAAATCATTTCTCAGACAAAACACACTTATCAGTTCCATAAACTTGATCAAGAAGTGATGTAATTAATCTGGCATGATTACCATGTGAATGACTTTCTACACATTTTTCAGTGGGACACTACTCGCTATTTCTAAGCCTACCGCTAGAGGGAGCTCAGGGGAAGAAGATTGAACATTGATTATACTCTGATCTGATTTAAAACTTGGAAAACACCATCAGATTAACTGAGCAAGATGTTTCCTACCGGCAAAGTTGTAGACACCAGAATGGATACTTCTATGCTAATTGGGTGGCACGTGAAGTCCAACCGAGTCTTAGCTGTGTAGAAGTTCCCTGGTCATCTGGTTTGCTGGCTGCATTCACTGGAGATGTTGTCCAGCACACTGGCAGCTGCGTTCCTTGCGAGCACACTGAGGTCGTCCGACTTGAATTAAATCAGCCTCATCGTTTCCTTCCTGAAAGCCTCTTAAGATTAAACTATAAAAAGGAGAAAAAGTTGGAAAAGAATGGCCTCGCCCCAGTATGGGGGAAGCTGGAGCTGAAAAACTACTGCTCTCTCCTCAAACGCTTCTTCAGAACTCACTACATGGCACAACAATAAAAAACTCCCTGTTCACAACGGAACTTCTCATTGGTTAAAACTTTCTGCGGTGGTCACATGGCCCATCCAGACATGTAACAGAAGAACAGAGTAATAGTTAATCAAACCAGATCAAGTTACTTAAACAATGTCATGATTATTACAGTAATAAAATCAGAGTACAAAGGTATTATTTTGACACTTCACAGATGCTTTTTATAGTTATAAACGGAAAACACGGGTGAAAAATAAAATATTTTCAGGGTTAGTAGATAAAATGTCCACAGGGTGGCATTGCTGACCCACATATAAATCTGATGGGATTCTTTTGATGTTTTGTCTCGTCTTGGTTTAACATCAGGGGCCCTTTGATGTTAAACGTTTATTCCAGTCTTATCCTGAAAGAGGTGATAAACAAATTAACTGGCGACAGGAAGTCTATTCTTTGTTCTAAGGCCTAAGGGTGATCAGATGAGTTCTAACAGGAACAGTAGTTTGACTGTCTCTTGTTGAGAAGATATTCACGTTTCCACTACACTGCTCCTCCCGACCGCAGATGGTTTAAAATCCACTTTTTACGTTGTCGTTCTGTGAGCTTTCTACATTTTTCATCTTTGTGTATAATAATCAGTGTTCTCATATGTTGTCATAGGGTTGGGCAGAATTGTGTGGAATTATTCATCAGATAAACTTTTGCTGGTTATTATTTGGCACCACCTGGTGATGTAAGACGTGTGTGGTACCGACAGCCTCAGCAAATCTTTAAGTTCTGTCGAAAACTCATTCATCTTGTAAGAGATGAGTTATTTATGCAAATAACTTATCTTACACTTCTTATAACCAAGTTATAAGAGAAAATTTTACCAAGGTTTCTTCTCATGACTTAATACTTGTCTGTGCAAAGTGAAGTGACACAATTAGGGAACTTAGACAGGGTTCAAGTTGATTCATAAAAGATTATGCAATCATTTATTTACACAAATTGAACAAAATCATAAATTACACCGATTGCTTCTGTTTAATATCTGATTAAGAGAACTGAAGTCCTCGTATAGGTTGAAAT
>NW_013953835.1:0-7346 GCF_001266775.1 Austrofundulus limnaeus
GTGTTGTCTTTTTTTTTATGAATTTCAAAAAGTATAAATCTGTTTTAATTATTTTTAAAATAAAAATAAATGGAATTTATCAGTTTTAAATATTCATTTTGCAAAGATTTTTTTATATGAAGCAAGATCCAATGTCCATTGTAAGATACATTTGGTAACATTTAAATAAAAAAAACCTTATGGAGAAAAAATCTTGCAATATGTTTCCTTCAACCTCAATACTTAAACTATGAAAAAAATCTAAATTCAAAAACCTTTTTTTTATTCTGGTTCTCACAAATCTGAATCTCTCTCTCTCTTTTTTTTTGAAAGAAGCAACTTGATACATATCTCTGCTTATTTTAAGTGGTTATACGGAAATCCAAGAGCTTTTCAAGTAGTTATATGGCATATACTGGAAWATCACATTGATTATACCACTGGATGGGACTGATACTTGAGTTTGTTTTTACTTTCAGTATGTCACTCCTGTTTCAGAAATCTAACTCTACGCTGGAGTTGGTGGGAAAAGACAGYATGAAAACAAGCATGTCAGCCAATAATTTGATTTGCTCTGATTTCACGATAACTTTAGAATCAATCTACAGAGGATGAAATCTAACATCCATATTTACTTCTGTAAATGTACATCTAGAGGCTCAGTTTTTCATTAAAATCCATCCAATAGTTTATGGTATGTTTTGCCAACAAAAAGGCAGTTATCTCCAGGAGTTGATGGCAAAGATTTAAACAAAGATTTTGTGTCCATTCACACTAAGAGTATGGGTTGTGAAAGACCCTCTGCCACAAGCCTGCCAAATTTTAACTCAATATCCATAAAACTGACCGATAAATATATAAAATTGTGTTTCTGACATTTGATTAGCTGTGGCAGTCAGCTTGAGTTCTGTTGACTTCAAAAGATATTCAGTTGTTGCTGTACCTTTAGATTATTATTTTTTTTTAATTATTGTGCTAACAGTCACACACAGATGCAAACTAATGCATTGCTGCATGGACATTTTTTTTTCTGTAGCTTCATCTGTATATTGTACATTCTAAAATCCTTAGTGAACAAATCTTTAGGCTAAACTCAAGCCCACCGATGTACTCACCTTGTTCTAAGATTATTTAAGCTAATAATATTTGCAATAAAACATTCTTCCAAATAAAAAGCTACATCGTTTTTTTCCCCCTTTTTTTGGACCAAGTCAGACAGGCAAATGAAACTTCTGTATCCTCAGAGTTGTGCTGCTTAGATGTTGACCTCACTCCCCCAGCTTTTTCTGAACTCACTCGAGTAATTGGTAGCCACGCTTTGCTGATGGCACTGTTCAGATTCTGGATGATAAAAGTAACACTGAACTCTTAGTGACTCAGAAATCTCAACCAAGGAATAAAAAAACGCTTTAAGGAAATGTTTTATTATTGGTTTCCATTGCTATTTTTAAAGCTTTTGAAATAGAAAGCCAGGTTTCCATCTTCATTACACATCAGAAACACGGCAGCCACATGATAATACAGGTGTGAGATACCGGGTTGGGCACATGCTACCCCAAAGGCTCAGAAAATAGCTGTCTTTGCCTATTATTTTGATCCCCAGACACAGTCATTATTTTCTATTTGGACTTGAAGTTACTCAGGCACAAACATCCTTTCACTTAAAAATAATAAAGTGGACTTCTCGTCTTTCCTTGAGGAATTGGGACAAGATTTACTCTGATGTTCAGTGGGTTTTATGAACAAACTAAGGCTTGCTGTAAATACTTAATCACTACAATAATAGCTTTATTTTTGTATTAAATACACTAAAATATTCATCTAACAACATTAATTTCCTTGCAAATGCCAATGTACTTCAAACAAACAAACAAAAAAAAAACATTGTATTAAAAAAGTTAGAATTTCTATAAGGAATGCTGATTGCAAGTTACCTTTGCATGTCAAGAACAGTTTGATAAGAGATTCTCATGATTATGATCAATGATATAAAAATACAAAAAACACTGAGACCTTGTGAGACGCAATAGAAATTTAGGTGTCTGATGTGTACGTCACACATTAACTATCACACTAAATGTTAGCTTCTTATTTTCAAAACTATTTTTGTTTTGGACCATTCTGATTCAACACATTTTCACTCCTGACTTGTCACCATTTACGCTTGGTCAGGTACCATCTGTGTTCAGGTTTGCCGCGTTGGGTACCCTCCTTCGCATCAGTCATTCACGCCAGCGGGTTTTCCAGGTTGCGCCACAAAGGGGTCTTTAAGTTGGGGGTCTGAGGTTAATATGAGGGATCAGGATTAATGGTTAACTTTAGGTACTGAAGTCAGGGATAGGATGTCTAGGGCTAATAAGTTCAATTTAGGGTCTTGGACGGTTAGTTGTCGTGCATTTCCAACTTTTTTCAAAAAAAATATGACAACACATTCCTCCTCCATCTCATCTCGTTAATAACTGATGCGAGGGGGGTACCCGATGCGTCCAAAACTGGACGCAGACAGTACCTGACCAAGCGCCAATATATGATGAGTTGTGAGTGAGAATGGGTTGACAAAGGCCTTGTCACACTATATTGTTTTAGACAACTTATGCCAACTTAGGAACATTTTAAAGACATCTTTGTTAAAGTTAGAATTTAAAAAAAAGATCAACTGGAAGCCTCTTTTTGGCATCTACAGTACATACTGTAATGCTAACACATTGATCAAATATAAAACTTTTAATGGCAGTTTAGACTTTTTTTCTCCATAAATTGGCATACGTTGTCTAAGACGTTTGTATGACAGGGCCTTAAATTGTGGTTTCTCCAAACAATCAGTTGTGCATCCAATGATTTTTTTTTTTTTTTGGGGGGGGGGGGGGTTGATTGTTTGAGATATGGTGAGTTTTGTGTCTTCTGAGTTCAGTTCACTCTAACAGTCATCTTGAATTGGGTTGATTCCAAAAGTTACTCAGTTGTCAATATTCTCACAATGAAAATTTGCTGAGAGTTTCATTAAAATTTGCCAGGTAGTTCATGAGATAGTTTGCAAACAGACAGGGAGACTTGACTTCAAATGGTTAATGGCAGCATTTTCAAACCAGGTCAGGTAGTGCTTGCAGTATGTGCTNGCAAAAGATGAGGAGGGTATAAAATAAAATGTAGGAAAGAAAAAGAGAAGGAAAAAAAATCGAGGAACGGAAAATGGTTGGATTGAAATAAAAACCCACCAATCAGGCGCCTCGAGCCGCGCACGCACTCGCTGGCTCCATGTCCGCGCGCTCACACACACACACACACGTGCATGCGCACACGGAGAGGAGGAGAGCAGAGAGAGTGGGCTCTCCGCAAGCCGTGCAGATAAGCTTTGCGCACGCACTCGCTGGCTCCATGTCCGCGCGCTCACACACACACACACACACGTGCATGCGCACACGGAGAGGAGGAGAGCAGAGAGAGTGGGCTCTCCGCAAGCCGTGCAGATAAGCTTTGCCCCGGTAAGGATGGCAAAGGGAAGAGGGAGGAATTCGAAAGGGACGGAGATGAGGAGGCACAAGCTCTAACTCGTGCGGGTTATTTCTTTTTTTTCTTCTTTTTTTTTTCCGTTGTTTTTGTCTTCCCCCCTCTCTTCACTCATCAGCTGGCATGTGCGTTCAGGAGGGTGCGCGTGGACAGGTAAGGAAAAAAAAAGAGAAAAAAGAAACCAAGTTTTGTCCGATTATATTTTCTGTGTTGTGAGTTGATGTTTGCATCAATGCGCGTGGCTGGCAGAGACGGGCGTGTGCCTCTGCAAACAGCCTGTGTTGAGTTGAACAGAACCAGAACAAGCTGAATAAACACAAGTCTTCCTAGTGGAGGACCGCTGCTGTCCCTGATAGGGAAAAAAAAGAAAGAAAGAAAGAAAGAAAGAAAGAAAGAAAGAAAGAAAAAGGACACGGACGGGAGAAGAACAAGTAGAAGAGTGCGCACTAGTCATTTCCCACACCGGTGTTATTTGGCTCTTTTTTCCCAGTGATGTTGCAACCCAAACGTGCAGTCGGAGTTCTGAATGATGGACAGGCTACATGACAACAGAGCCGGACTTTCAGGCTGCCTCGACCCCCTCCTTTAAATGCGCGTGCGGGACCAGTTTAGCCTGGCTGAAATTTACGCGCACTGCAGGAAACAGGAGTCCACTCTTTGACTGCAGCCTTTCTCTGAAAGTCTGTTATAGGCTTCCTCTCCCCGTACCTCCTCTGTCTGCAGCTCTCTGTAGAGGAGTAAATAAATAAACAAATTAATGCATTTTTTTTAAAGGCTCGACTGAAATAACTATTGCTATCTCTTGTCCTGTATGGTGGGAAATATCGTGACAGGTGAGCTGGGGAAACAATAAATAGAAAGAAAAAAAAAAAGAGGGAAGTGTCAGTTCCCCCACATCTGCCCTGGTTTAATGTTTCATTGACTGGGTTCTGCCCTGCTCAGGGAGAGTGGCATGGCTGCCAATCGTTTCTTGTATAAAAGGTGCTCACCTCTCTGATCTGTTTGAAAATGCTGTGTGTGTGTGTGTGTGATGCCAAAGCAGCCAATGATGTTGCTTCCCTTCTATCTGTGTACAGAATGTAAGATCAATTTGTCAGTACCAAATACGGCACACTAAACTCAGATGTAATGGGGGAAAGACAGTGGTGAGGGTGCATTTAGATGTTTTTCTTTTCCCTAATTGGGGCCTTAAGACCTTTTTAAGGTCTCTCTATTGCAGTTAATTACAGTTGGTCTAAGTTAAACATATGGGCTGGATAAGGGCGACAGCAAATGAGCTTTCTAACATCATTATCAGTACATCTGCCATCTATTTATCATGGATGGTTCAACTGAAACATGTAAAAATTGAATGAAAAATGTTTCAGAACAAAATCACAACATTCTAATTTGATCGTCTGTCAACACTGATTTGGTATTTGATTGAAGAAAGAACATGTATTTGGTCTTCAAACATTCAAAATTGTTTGGACCATTGACATTTATTTTAATACTAGACCAAATGTCTGCCTTTTCTCACTGAGAGGACCTGGTTTATGGGAGGTGGCATGTTGTAGTTTTGGAAACAGAGACCGTGTAATAGGAATGTATAGGGTTTAAGGTCCCGCCTGCTCCCTTTCGCACAATTATGGTGTTATATGATCATTTTTTTAAAGCATGGATTAGCTACATGAGAACAATTTATATTGCAAAATCCAGTTTGTTTCTGTTGCAGGGGCATGGCTTGTCATCATGACTTGTTCGGGGACCAGCCTATGGGGTTGCAGTTCCCCTTTCAATTTCATCTTTTGGGATCCTTTACGGCATCTGGAATTATTTACTGACCTTTATTTGCAGGCAAATTCCACTGAGATCACAGATCTATTTTGCAAGGGAGGCCTGGGGCTGAAGGCAACTTATTGTGCGTGTTGTTTCATCTGTGGGAGGAAACTGGAGTAACCAGAGAAAACCCCATTCAAGCACAAGGTGAACATATTAACTCCTCACAGAAAGACTCCAGATCTAAAACCAGGGACCAAACTCAGAACCTCCTCGCTATGAGGCCTCTGTGCTAACCACAGAGCCATTGTGCTGTGTTATAACATGCAAAGATGGTCTCCACTTCATACTATTATAAACATAGGGAATCTCTTATCGGCTGTGTGTTAATACCACTAATACTGAACGTCTATAGAGTCTGTGCAAATATGGATTCAAGAATGCTTTTTCTGCGATGATGCACAGTGAAAGATACAGTAGTTACACACTGTATACACACTGTATACAATTACATACAATCAGCCCATTGGCCATTCAGAAATGATTTTCAGACAAAGGTTAGGATGAGATTGTTGAACTGCACTTGAGACTGAGTTCCAGGGTTTGGGCATGTGAGTCACTGGTACACTGCACCTTGTAATTAACCTCCATGTGCTTTGTAGCCTAACACCTTTTGAGCAGGTTATCAAGGTATAGGCCGTAAAAGACACTCAGCATATTTTGTGGATACCCTACCCCAGTGGTTCGCAACCCTGGTCCTCAAGTACCCCTACCCAGCATGTTTTAGTTGTTTCCCTGCTCTTCATCAGGTCTTCATAAGGTTGTTAATCACTCATTCATTCAAACCAGGTGTGTAAAATCAGGGAAACATATAAATATCACTGCTTTCAATGTTGACCAACACCTCAAGAGCTTCTCTGAGCTTGATGAGATATTTTCAAAATATAATGTTGACTTAGTTTTATGTTTTTTTTAGTATTGCCTCCATAAGCCATTGATTCTTTGCCATTCATTTGTAAATAATAAATCAGATAGCATGTATTAAAGCAGTGATTCTCAACCCTGGTCCTCAAGGACTGCTTTCCTGCATGTTTAGATGTTTCCCTGATTTGACACACCTGGTTTGAATGAATGAGTGATTAACAATCTTCTGAAGACCTGCTGAATAGCAGGGAAACAAGTAAAACATGCTGGGTAGGGGCTTTTGAGGACCAGGGTTGGGAACTACTGCCCTAGCCCGTTTGGTACCAAATGGGTGACCAACTTTAGTTTCTCCCTGCTGCCACCCTTTTAGACTTGCTTGCAGTTTGGTTTGTACCCCTAATAATTTGTAAAGCTTATTGTGCAAATTAAATTCAGGACTTTCCAATTAATGCAAAAGACCACCAGTTGATCACTTTACTGCTGTGCCAAACTTATCTCCCTGAACATTCTTTAATTGACACTATACAAGTCTCTCATCTAATATCCTCATATTTCTTAAAATGAATGAATAAACAGCTTTTGGATCAGTCATATATTTTCTGACATTATCACTGGATTAACCATCACAGCTGCCAGTAGTGATTTCAGAGCCATATTAAAAGGAAATCCAGTGTGGTACACTTAAAATGCTCTTTGACCATCAACATTTTTAAAGAAGATGTTAAAATGAATCAAGGAAGCTGACTTCTCTCTGAAAAAGCCCAAGAAGTCGATGCTTGATTTTTATATTTTTATTTTTTATTATTTATTTATTTTTTTGGGTGGGAATGTACTGGTCAGCTGCCCAATCAAGTCTGGCAAGTTCAACATTTGGGAATAGCAGCATATGTAGAAGCAATCCCACCAGCTGCACTGAAAGGATTAGATGAACACTAAACAGATAGTTCTCGAAAGTGTACTACATTTAAAATGATACAGAGAGGAAAACTGTGGTTAATTGAAATAATGGCAAAGATAATAAATTAGAGAAATGGTTTATGATTCATTTTCTGGGTAGTCAATTATTTAATGATTGTTTCAGCCCTGCAGTGAAACTGACTTCCTAAAACACACACACACACACACACACACACACACACACACACACACACACACACACACACACACACACACACACA
>NW_013953835.1:7379-14671 GCF_001266775.1 Austrofundulus limnaeus
CACACACACACACACACACACGCACACACACGCACACACAGTTGGTGGGCAGTCTCTCACCTTGTCAGGTGCTTGGCTCTGGAGGCTGCCAACATCCAGAGGAGTGATGAGGGGCACATTTTGGAAGCCGTCCTCCACACTCACCGCTTTGGMCCCTTTGTCCTGAAGATTACTCCCCAGTTTGACCATCTTCAACCTGGTTATACTCCTTTATTTCCCTCAGGACTGCTCCTGAAAAGAGAAACCATTAAAAACGGGCTATTTACGTTCATTCGGTTCAATGAAACCTGGTAAATAATCAAGAAAATTGGCTAGATTTAACTTTTGAAGCGTTTGTTTGTTGATACAAGAGATAACTGATGTGAGTAAAGCTGCCAAAACAAAGATGTTTCATT
Source organism: Austrofundulus limnaeus (assembly GCF_001266775.1). Lineage (NCBI taxonomy): Eukaryota > Metazoa > Chordata > Actinopteri > Cyprinodontiformes > Rivulidae > Austrofundulus > Austrofundulus limnaeus. The sequence goes on from NW_013953835.1 coordinate 7,775, forward strand.
TTATGAGAATCTTTTAGGTGTTAAAAGGACAGGAGCAAAATAGTCAACCCTGCAACAACATCTCGTCCACAAAAACAACAGAAAGTGCTCCTGAAGCTGCCACTTACAGCTGGTCCTTGTCCGCCTCCTCGGTGCTGCAGCAGCGGTGTGAGAGCGGCGCAGGTGAGGCTGGAGGCTGCTGGCTGCGGCGGTGTCGCTGCTGCTGATGCTGCGGGGAAGCGACGCGGGACCACCGGGGACAGACAGAACTCGATCCGGGTCTGACGGCAGCTTTCCRAGCAGCGAGGCAGCCCAACCCCCTAATCCAACAACAGCGCCTCGTCTCCGCGATGCTACACCCAACCGCTGGAGCTACAGCTACAGGGGATGTTACGCTTTTTTTTTTATTATTCCCCCTCCCTCCACGTATGGTTTGTTTGGTTAAAGTAAAAAGCAGTAATGCTGCGTTTTTGCTCCTCGTAAACTCCACTTCCGAAGTGAGAGAGGCTGAAATAGTAGATTTAAAACTGAATTAATTTCACTAGAAGGGATATATACCTTAAAGTTATCACATTAGAATCGATAAGAGTTTCAATAATTAGTTCCAGTTGGAGAATTTTAACATTACTAAATTATTCGTGGATAAAACTTGTTATTTCCGGCAGCATTTAAACGTAACACAAGCAAAGACGCTCCGACGCCAGAGCGTCTTGTCCTACAGCGCCCTCTGGCGATCAGCTTAGTGAAACACACCCACAGCCCTAATAGAGGCTATTTTTGTTTTTTTATGGGGTAAAGATGTAAAACTAATTTCTTTGTGGTTAAAATACAACTCTAACGTTTGTGGGATTAATTACTTAAAACCCCAAAAAGACAAATAAATATAATTACAATCAAAATGTAAATACAACCCGAGAAAACTATTTACATTACCAAGCAACCCACAAGACATTAAAACTTGAAGTTGCAATAAAAGCTTTTTTTTCCTCCATTTTCTAACCTATTATAGCTGCTTGTCTTTCTTTTTCTCTTCTTATCCTAAATTAGTGACACATCTGACAGATAGGTGGAAGATATGAATTCTTTAATAGTTTGCAAATTATTTCACAAATTTGCAGCAGCAGTTGTAAAAGTGTTATTTATATTTTTAAGCATAGATCACAAGTTATGAGATTTTATGAATAGTAACTTCCTAAAAAAATAAGTGGAAGAAAATAGATTTTTTTGCATATTTTGTCACTTTTTTTAAACTTGGCACAGCCAAAGCACAACAGGAAGTGACAACAAAGGGGAACTTCCTGGTGTTTGTTTATATGAACTCACTTTTCCTCGTCTCCCTGATACTCAAAATAATCTAAAGAAACATCAGATTCTTGCTGTTAGCCGTTGCAGTAAAGCTGATTACATGCAGGCCTTCCTCTTTGTCATCACTTCCTGTTAACTGTGCGTGTCAATATCCTAACTGTYCCTCTCAGCAGCTTTTATTCACTGTTAAAATCCAATTAAGCATTTGTATTTATCGCAAAAAAGTTGATATCAAAGGCACTTTAGGCTTCCTAAGCAAACTTTAGCAACTATTCACATTGCACGTTTACAGAATACAATTTTGCTAATAGTAGAAATTTTAGCATTTTGAAAATTCAATGAAACTTCTTTTTTTTTCAAATTTCTTTTAAAATATTAAAAGAAAATAGTTTAGTTTTTAAGCCTGCACAGGCAAAAACCCTGAATATGATAATTTGTAATGTGATCGGTCCAGTAGTGACGCCACAGAGGGCAGCGACTCRGCTTCAGACTGTTTACTCTTCGACTGACGAAGGTCTGCGTCAAGGTCAGGCTGTTTAAAAAAGTAAAAAACAAAACACCAAGAGACATGACGCTACCTGAAGACAAAAAAAAAAAAAAAAAGTTTAACATCCAAACTGTTGCAGAAATAATCAGACCTCACACATTCTTTTCATCACAGTTAAGATTTATTTCATTCAACATTTCACATTACAAATATTTAAAAATTATGCATACTGTTATAAATAGTTGGCTGCAAACAATTAAATAACATTAGATTTTTCTTTATGTCGTTTCACAAGCACTTCTACAGACCAACTCCAAGAAATATGGACATATCCATATTACATAACTTAACTAGAAAGGAAAATACAAAAATAGGAACTTATAAAGTGAAATGACAATAAAAATTAAGGTGATATCTTAAGTAAAAAAATGCTATTAATAAATACAACAACCTTCCCATACACAGTTAAAAACTATTGAAATCTTGCCATTAAGTAACATCGTTTAACAGACAAATATTTAAATATTTATTTTCCTTCAGAAAATGTGAACCATATATTGTGGAGCACAATATAGCAATTAGTAAAAACTAGACACTTTAACATATTAAAAGCTTCACCTCAAAAATATAACAAAAATCTGATCAAAATTATAAAAATCAATTATACATTCCAATTAAAAATATACCAATAAACAGCTAAATACATTGTTGACCTAATAATTACAATGCAATCAATCACAGTAGCTTAAAATAAACAAAAAAATAAGCAAATGAGCACAAAAACCTTTTTTGAATGTTTTAAAAATAACTTCAATTATTTATATTAGTACAAATAGTTTGATTTCTTTTCTTTCTTTTTTTTTTTACAAACACCAGCATGAAAAGGATTACAATAACAGTAGAAAATGACTGTGAAAAACATATTAACATCTTCTTTAATTAAATGTCTGCAATTAAAAATGGCATTAAAGAATTACATTGCAAAGAGTCTTTATATCTGGAAAAAGGTTCAAAAGAAGTATTGCACATTACAACTTGAAGTTAACTTGCAACATTTTTACCACATTCAAGTCTTTTTAAGCTCCCCTTCCTCCAGATAGGTCTACGTGAGGTCGCCTCGACAGACGGCGGCGTCGGCGCGGGTGGGGGCGGGGCGACGTCTCAAGTCTTTTTGAACAGTGTTTCGTACGGACGCTCCAAGTCCCTGACGCTTTTAGTTCAACGGGTTTTCTTTTTTGTTTTGCTTTAATGGCTACCTCTCCGCCGCGTGTCCCGCAGAGAGGTCTGCGACTACGGGGGTCGACACAAGGGGACGGGGGCGGGGGTCGGGTCCTTAACGTAATAGTTGAGAAACATTTGGTGCACACCACAACAATTAATTTTAATAGCTAATTCATGTACTTGTCATTTTCTCTCTCTTTTTTTTTGTCATGCATGCTAAGGATTACAATAGGTGCTAGTTGGCAAGTTCAAGAATATATTTATATATATGTATATATAGATTTTTTTCAAATATTAAAATATCTAAAACACCAAACATCCATTCTTGTGATACGAGATTCAGCGTTAAGCCTGAACCAGATTTTGCATTCTCCTCGTTCGAAGTTACGCTCCATCTATGGGGAGGAAACCAAGACAGAAGTTCCAACTAGTAAGTTTAGAGACATTTACATTAATTTTTTTTTGCCTTTTATTTTTATTTATTTCTCCATGCTGTTATAGACCAGATTGGCTGGAAAACATCTAGTGTATGGAAAGCTAAGACCAAGAGAGCTTTGGTCTGTCCTCTGTAGATCTGAAGTCGCATCAACACAACTGCGCACTTGTAAAGTTGTAAAGATTCCTCAGCACGGAAATGTATAAAAAGCATAATTGAAAATAATATTAATAATAATAATAATAATATATATTGAAATCGCTCAACTTTTTTTGTCTTTTTTTCGTAAAATGAACATCTCCGTATATGCAGATCTCTCAGTAACAAAAGTACAAAAGCTACCTTTCACAATGTGAAAAATTGAGGTATTGCAAAAAGGAGTTTCCCCATTTGTGAAAAATGTGCCTAAAATGACTGTTGGAAAAAAAAAAAAGAGGAGAAAAAAAATATTTAGAAAAGTAGTGCATAATAAATGTTTATATGTGCATGACAAAATAATTTAGCTAGAAAACACTGTACCAAAAAATCAGCAGGCCATGTATAAAATAATCTTTTTTTTCTGTTTTTTTCATCTCATTTAACAGCAAATTCTTCACAAAGTGTTTGAACTTCTAAAATGCTCACCCAACACACCCACAAAAAAACGCTAACGTTKCGGGTGCAAAATAATAATAAGAGAAAGAACTGGTGCAACGACGCCGCGTCGACGTGAGGATTCTCACTAGTGTGTAATAATCAAGTTTCTACTAACTCCCTGACTTTTAAATGCTCGGCTAGAAGGTTGCCACTTAGTGACGTAAAATAGCAAAGAAATAGGATTACTTGTCRCCTTTGCAGTGGGAATGTGCACTTCGTGGTAAATTTCCCAAGCTATTTCAGGTAAAAAATAGAACGGACGGCTCCTCTTTGAGCTAGAGAGAACGCGAGGCCTTGTTGTCTGCAAGCCCTGCTGGTTTCCTACTGTTGTGTCACGAGGAAATCTCTAGCACGCAGAAGGTCACCGTTCATACTGCGGAGATGGTGTTCAAGGCCAATCTTTGGTTTGTTGACTCCGTCAGGGCTTGAGAGTTTCAACACAACTGGTAGATTTATGAAAGTGTACATTAAAAACAAAGAGAAATGCAAACGTAAATATAAAATAAGAAATGAGCTACAATGTGACCCACTACTGCACAACCATCTTTGGTTCCCGAAGGTCACCGGCTCCGGCCGTGTGCACCTGCGGTTTCGTTCTCAAACTGCGCGTGGGTCACAAGTGTGTTGTAGTAGTAGAGCACGCTGCAGAAACTATCTTCATTTATGCTTTAAAAAACACTGGATGCTGAGTTGGTTTAACTTGGCAGCAGAAGGGATGGAGGGGTCGCCGAAAGGGCAGATTTCCCCCACCCATGAGGATTTGCAAAGCAGATCTTTTTTTTTTAATTGCTTCTTTCTTTAAAATGTCGCTCGCTCTCGGATGCAAAGTAGCACTTTGTCGTTAAGGACTTGGGAGAATTGCACAAATGCTTTAAAGAAAACTAACAAAGAGAGGCGTTTTCCTTTTTTTTTTCTTCTTTTTTTTACAAACTGCAACGCGGGCCGCAAACGGACGGGTCCGCAGAAAGCAGGCTTCCATCCGCAACCGAGGCCCTGCCCTGTGTTAGCTGCTAGCCTAGCAGCGGAGGCCGCTAGCAGACGTGAGGAAGGGAAGTGGGCTGCGTTTCGACCGGTCTCTCCCATAGCCTCCCTAACCCATACATTCCCATAATACACTGTATACTGATGCTTCGCTCTGTCGCTAGCACAACCCTGGGTTTGATTACAAAAATAAGGAGGTGATGAAGCAAGTGAGTACAAAACTGTGCCAGTTACATCACTCTCTGTGTGCAACATCACTTCCCTCTGATTAGAATTCTAAGGAAAGGAGAACACCGGAGAGCGTTAAAGTTTTCTTTTCTTGCTTTTCTTCTTCTTCTTACTGTATTCGGCACATTAGCAGCTGAGTTTGAGGTATTAGTTTTTGCATGTCACAATGGAGATCAAAACCCAAATCTGTGTTGCTAAAATTTTCCCGCAATTTTCAAGTAACGTCAAAATGTTTGTATGGTTTTGAATGAAAATAACAATTAAAACATAACAAAACAAAAAAGTGGGAGAGAAAGAATCCATTTTGTTTCTGAAGGGCCCTTTCTGTTCTTCAAAGGGAATCAGGATTCAGCTTTGGTTAACTACAAAGGGTCTTATCTACGGCAATATTCACTCTTTAAACTGGAAATAAGTGCACTCTTCTTCAGCAACACCTTTGTTACTCGCATTTGCTCTTGAGCCTCTTGTAACATTGGTAAACCTAACCCACCTTTCAGAAATAAAGAGCCAATGACTTAAGACTTCGTACAAAAGGTTACAGCTCTGCTACAATATATGACGGCTAAATGTCAAATTAGGGCCTCTTGTATCAAAAGGAAATGTGTTTGTTTTAGAAAAAATATGCCAATTAAAAAGCAGAGTACCATATCACACATCAAACTTTCCTATATTTCAAATATATATGTTTTTTTTTGAGAACTAAAAATATTTCAAAAATCAGAAGAAAAATAAAATTATATTACACATCTTTTTTCCCCCTAGATGGACATTTTTGGATACAATCCAGTTTTTCTTTTCTATCTTCAAAATATTGATATATATATTAACTTTAAATAAAAATTTCAAAAAGAATAACAATAATAATAATAATGTTAGGTGAAATTAGAGCAAAAAGGAACCAGCAACAGAAAAGTGCATTTATTTGTACAATGATTTGCGACTCCTGCACTACCTGCCCTCCTCTCCCCCCTTCCACGTCGTTCTGCTCAGTTCCAGCGGAAGGAGATGTGGCGAGGCCGGTCGCCCCCCTCCTTCACCAGCGGCTTGTGAAACTCTCGCCCGGCGCGGGAGTGGATGGCCGCCCAGCAGTACTCGCAGTAGTACTGCAGGCAGGTGACGTTGGCGCAGAAGAACGGCGCGAACTTGCCACCGCAGCGAGTTCCCTGGCACTCGTCGCACAGCTGGTCATCGAGCACGTATGGCTTCACTTCCACCTGCCGGGGGGAGGGAGGGGAAAGACGTTTACCCTTTCACAATAAAAGCTCACTAAAATGCGACAATGTGTAATCAACAACAAATGTTTAAACCAGGAGTTCTAAAACTGCAGGAACAGGGTTCCCACAGTTTAAAGAGTAACTTACCCCAAAATTAACTTATCTGATAAACTGTCTAGAATGTGTCTAAAATGTTATATAGTACTGTTTCTGTGCTAATTTTGATGTTTTTGTGCGTATTTGTTCAAATCTGTAATATTTGGTCTAAAAACGTGTTTTTGCTGCTCATATGGGTAGAGCAGTGGTACTGCAGGCTAATTTGCATATTGGTTAATGGCTCTCCATGGTGATGTGTCTTCACGGTTTTGTCACAGCGGCTGTGTTCTGGTATAAAAGCCTCTCTCTAAAGG
>NW_013953835.1:14681-18061 GCF_001266775.1 Austrofundulus limnaeus
TCGGGTGGAGAGAGCTGACTGCTGCACTGTTCTCTGTCGAGAGAGAGTGAGAGACAAGCAGTACGTCCTGCACAGCGGGAGGGGAGGAGGGGAAAGAAAGGCAGAGGGGCAGTTTCAGCCCGAACCCACACACGTCAGCTTGTACAGATTGTCTGTAAGTTATAAGGATTTTACGTCATTTTGCAGGTATACGGACATATAGAGCAATCTCACGGATTTTTTCAAGTCTTAAGGATATTTTAAAAACCTCATTTTCAAATTTATCTAACATGTCGGAGCCTATAGGATGATTTAAAAAAACAATAAATAACATCAAACAGCCATCTTTCCAACCTGTTCTGCCGCTAGAAATAAGTTACTTTTTCCTCTCTCCTTTCCTCCTGCTTCGCAGCAGCAGGTGCGAGTTGTAAGGATCTTTTTGCAAAATTTATGGATTTTTAGGGCTCTTTATACAGGTAAACATCTAAAGGGGTTGAAATGTATGCGAACCGGACCGAACTTCAGTCAAACAAGACCCAACACTTTTACTCCTGATTTAAACTAGTGATCTTGTGAGCAGCCTCAGCTGTATGCTTTTATTTTTTGCTGTCTGAGCACTCCTCCTCCTCTGTCCGGTGCTGGTGTGGGGTGAAAATCCTCCACCTCAGACATTCAGAGATGTAACTATCTGCGATACTGTGGTCACTCTCCATGTAGCATCAATTATGCTAAAGCTAACTACCTTTCACGTTCTCTCATCCTGGCCACACCTCCGCTCTCTAACCCCCCTTCCCCACCCACTTTGATGCATTTTTCAAATTTTGCCTTGGGGCGGAGTTATCTTTTCACAGGGGGGGTAAGATACTCTTTAAGGCAAGTAAAATTTAAGACTTTTTAATGCCAAGTGAAATCAAATTTAAGACCAATTTCACAATAAACACAAATGACAAATAAAATAAATCTGTGGCAGAAACTCATGAATCAAAGTACTGAATTATTCAAATTTTGCTAATTACCTAATTTCCCTCTGGGATCAATAAAGTATTTTTGAATAGACCAATTGTCTTATCCATATCTAACGGCTAATTTGTCAAATGTAGCAAAAAAAATCTTAGTCAGGTTTAAACTTAAATTAATTTCTGGAAATCCTCTAACGACCCAAAATTTGGAGTTTTATGAACCACAGTGGGTCTCAACTCCAGCTTGCTGTAGATGAAACCATAAAATGTTTGTAAGAAATATGAATGTATTTTTGGAAAGACAACATTATTAACATATTAGAAAACAAATTTCACATTGCTCAGATGGACAGTTGTTGAGACATTTGCATGTGAAATAACAGGAAGTGGTGTCAAAAGGGAACATCTGAATGGGAATATTTCAAAAATAAATAAATGTTACCAATTATTTTAATATTTGATACAAATTACAGTCATCCTACTTACAATGTGTTAACATTTTTAAGACTAAGGATTGATTTAAGACCTTTTAAGGCTAATTAAGGCCTTATTTTTGGATTGATGAATTCAGGGCCTTTTAAGACTTTTTAAGGATCCGTGGGAACCCTGAGGAAGCAAAGTCACTCACTGATCCCCCCTCCCCCATTCAATGTGTTTTTTGTTTGTTTGCTTTTTCATTTTGTCATTTGCAATCCACATATTTCCTTTTGATAATAGTTCACAGCAGTCTCATAAATAAAGTATTTTTCCACATGTTCGAGCCTTTAGGGTCGTCATTCATCAATAACTTGTCTGACGCTTTTGACAACAAATCATTCAGGATTTTTTAAACCTCTTACTTGTTCCACAGCCCTCCACCTCCAAACAGTGTGACTATTAGCATGGATGCTGCTAAAAAGAGGAGCATTCCAGCATTTTATATTCTAATTGTATTTCTAGATTCTATAAATTTAAAACCGCTTTTTATTTCACATTTAAAAATAAAAAATATTTATTGCTCCCAAGCGGTTTTCTTTGAAAACTACAACTCAGATTAATCAGTAAACAACGTTCGATGATGTGAATCACAACAAAGATGTCAAATTTACAAGTTCACCTGCATTTCACAGAAAATCTGTTTTTGTGAAACAACAAACATGCAGTGGTAAATCTCTAATATCCTCTGACGTCAACTTCTGAAATCAGATCAGTTTTAAAAGTTGTGATTCTGCTCTGCAAATAACTCTATATTATATTTATAATGTAAAACGCACGCCCAGTGAAGTTAAAAACCAGGTCATATCAAAAATAAGTTGACCATTTTTAACGAGCCATTTGTGTAAAACTATCAGACACTGACCATGTTTACAGTAAAGACTCAATTTTATCTTACTTTTTAGTAAACATGTTTATCGTGCTTCAACACTAACTGAACTGACCTTGTGACTCTTTTCCTTGATTTAAAGAAATGAAATGAAGGTGTTTAAGTTTGAGATAAAAGAACAGGAAGTAAGGTGCCTTTTGTGTACGAGCGTGTGAATGTGTGTGAGGGGGACAACTGAAGAAAGAAGGGGGCTGGAGGGGGAAAGGAAGCAGAAAAACACTCTGCTCTTTTCTTTCCACTCACCCGTTTATCGATCTCTCCATGCTGCAGCTGGACAAAGCGAGCACTGATAGCAGCAATGTAGCTCTGCTGATTAGAGAAGGCGACCCGCCCCGCTCCCTTGGGGTACTTCAGCTCGGGGTCTGTGTCGATGCCAGCGTAGCAAACTCCTCCATACAGGCGGTCCATGATCATGGCCAGTTCCACTGCACAGGGGCAGAAACACACACACAGACACACACAGAAAATCAGTTAAGATTTAGAAAAGTTAGAAGCCACTTTGCAGCTGTTTTTTAAAATCCAAACCCTTTTTACTGAAAGGCTCATAAAATATTTAACATACCACAGCGCCTCGTGACCTTGATCTCTACCACAACTATAGTGCAGAGGTCTAAACACGACAACCAGCGGTGCAAACACAGTTCACATTATCAGGAAAATATTAATTATTCTTCTAAAGAGCTCAGCATGCTGCAAAGAGTTTCATCTAACAACCAGTGTAGGTCAGCGCCTTTGTGGTTCTACCCTCCAGCAGGCTGATCACACAGCTGAAAGAAACATTTTGCTTACAGTTCACATTTTAAAAAACAACATAGGAACAAAGCATGAGAGGTAAATTATAGTTTATTATTCAGAGCATTTGGTATTTCAATTAATATGCAGAGATGCGAAACAAACATGAGGAAATTTTTAAAGAACTTTAAGAAATAAATCAAAATATGGGAAAGCTGTGATAACACTTAAAGGGATCCACGATTAGTTGTAACATTAGACTTTATTTGATAAACATATATTTTATCTGTAAAATAAAGACCTGTAAAAATACTGTAGGCCAGAGATTCTTAACCTATGGGCCGCGG
>NW_013953835.1:18101-22622 GCF_001266775.1 Austrofundulus limnaeus
CAGCCTACAGTATTTTTACAGTCTTTATTTTACAGTTAAAATATATGTTTATTAAATAAAGTCTAATGTTACAACTAATCAGGGATCCCTTTAAGATTCAACCCATATGCTGAGTATATATACTTCAAGTCCAACTACTTTTACTACAAACACACACTTGTTGTCATTTGGTTTGGTTGAAAAAACACAAATCAAAAAAGGTACCTGCACGGAGCGGACGAGGAACTCCTCCCACAAAGATGGTTTTCCTCGGGTCCAGAGGCTGGGATCCRTCCATCACGAAATCGCTATCATTCAGGTTCCAGGGCCGAATCTGGACCTGTTGCACACAAATCACAGAGGGTTCAGGTCTGCGAATAAATGACACCAGAAGCTGCTCTTATAGAGTCAAACGAGCGTCTGGACCGGGGAACGCCACTGACCGGCTTGTCTTTAATGGTGGGGCTGGAGACGCACAGATAGAGCTTGCCGTCCTCCTCGATGCAGGCGTCGATCAAAGCCTGCACAGAGCTTTCATCCTGGAACAGCAGGAAGGCGTAGCCTGCATAAAACACAGCGGGGTTATTGGAGCTGCTCAGGCCACACACAAAATAATAAAATAAAAATAAAAAAATCTGACACAATCCTGCTGGAATTGCTGATTACTGTGATCATGACACCCTGTTTTTGTTCTCTTACAGCAACAAAAAAAGAAACAAACAGCATGTCGGATATGGTTAACAAAAGCTTCAGACAACAAGAACACAGATGTATTAAACAGTCTGTTATAAGACACTAGAACAGATTTGCAGCTTTAAATAAAGACATAAATGTACACCAAAAAAATAAATAAAAAGAAGGTGCAACATGTGAACWAGTGGTTATTTAAAATACCTTTAGGGGGGAAGTAGGATTTGCTCTCTGCTTTGTGGGGCCAATCCACAAACAGTTGTCCAAAGCGTCGGAAACTGGCTGTTATCTCATCTGAAATGAAAACCAGGGCTTTGTGAGAAAACACAGATATACAGCAGTACAGGAGCATCATCCTCATCCAAGGTTATAATAGTTTTGGATTTTTCGTTATAGTTTAGTTTTATTTTGTTTTGACTTTTTTCTTTTAATTCAGTTTTAATTAGTTTTTACAGTGGATTTACTAGTTTTTATTAGTTATTATTGCATTTTTAATGCTTAGTTTTAGTTTAGTTTAGTTTAGTTTTTATTAGTTATAGTATTAGTTTTATTATAGTTTGAATAAACATATTTGCCAATGCATCCTCCATCTTGTGATGTTCCTGTGAGTTAACTAACCAGCAGCTATTTGGTCGCTATAAAGCAGACATTATAACAAAACCTTCCTAAAATAATTGTATAATTCAATTTTGCCAACTAAAAACTTGGGCGATTATTTTAGGACGATGACAATAGTTGTCTCCAACCCAGTGCTACCTGTTGCTTGTTTTTCAGAATCCACATAGCTCAAAATAAATTGACAAACACTAAAACTAAGGATATTAATCCGTGTATGGTTCGTTCTTTGGTTTTCTCATTTCAAAATAAAATTGCAAAAACAAAACAACCACCTGTTTTTTTTTCTGTTTTTAAAACAAAATTAGAAAAATGGCAATTGCAAAAATAAAAAAGGGGTATTTTTTTCTGCAATGGTTAAACTAAAGACAAGCTTTGACATTGAATTGCTGTTTATCCCAAAATCTACAATTAAACTATGACTTTATTCTGTATGTATTATAGGTATGTGAAGGCAATAGGTATGACATAAATGTACAGTGTTTATAATTATGCCTCCCATTTTCTCATCATTTTATTGTTTTGGTCTGCAAGAGGACACCTGCTGGTCCATTGCTGTAATACACCATGTATACACACTGCCTACAGAAAGCTAACGTCAGCTAGCTAGTATTTACAAGTGTCACTCATTCGTCACAGTATAATGTCCRTAAACTCTGATACTTAAGTTTGATAATAAATGCAGAAAATGGTTCAAGTGCAGCCATTGCCTATTATTTAAGACTGGTTTGTTTTTATGCAATCTTTTATCCACTGTAAACTATCCTTCTTTGGGGACTTACTTCATTTCCGGTATTGCTACATATTAAAAGAACCGAATTTAATTTTTATTCAGATGGCTAAAGCAAAAATTAAACGCTGTTGATTTTCTATTAATCAGTGTGCATTGCCAATGCAATGCACACTATTGTGATTCATTTYYCATCCAAGTCATCTCCACTTTGGCACGCTTCTCCTCCTGCATACTTTGTCCTAGAGCTGCCATTGTAATTTATATCTGTAAAGCTCCTGTGCCAAATGATGGCTATGCCTTTTGATGCCTGTACAACTTATACTTTTTGAAATATTAATGTTTAAAATCATATAATGGCAGTCAATGGAGCCTTGTATTGGTCCAATACTGCCCCTTGCTGTATATGCTCAGTACTGAACCAGAGTTTTAATTATATTTAAACTCAGTAGTTCAGTGATTACAATACTAATATGATTGTATTTTGATGTTTTATTAAAATACTGTCCTAATATTACTCTATTGTTGTAATATTATGCACTTCTGTGTCAGCAATTGCATTGGCAATGTGGCCTCTTTCTGCACACATACAAACCAACCCCTGCCACCACCTTCTGCCACAGCTCCACTGGTCTAATGGTCTATGTCATGGATGTTCATGTGGGAGATCAGGGTTCAAAGCCCAGCTAATGCAACTTTAACAACAAATCTCTTCCAACTTCATATTGTCACTCAATTACCTTAATTACAAACACCTGCTGACGTGACAGGCACAAGCTGGTATAGAAAACATATTTGAACTTGGTCAAAGTTCATTCTGCAAGTCCAATGCTGCAGGCAAAGCCATGCTGCAACGACATGCTACATGGCAATGCACACTTGTTTTTACATTGTAAAAACCCATGTCTAGTTCGATTTTGCATTCCTACATTTACGTTTTAAATACAGAAAAACAAAAAAACATGCTTGTTTTGTTTTTGCAATTTCATTTTGAAACAAAAAAAAAAAAACGACCCATACACGGATTGATATTCTGTCTATAATTTAATTTAGTTATAGTCAGTTTTGTAAAAGGATTATACAGTTTTAGTTAGTTTTTTTATTTTATTACCGTTTTTATTAATTTTAGTTTACTAAAATGTTTTTTTCAATTTCAGTTTTCGTTATTTAGTTAGTTTTAGTTAACTATAATAACTCATCATCCCTATTCCGTCCCCAAGTTTAAGCGCAGCTAATATTAGCCACACGATGAAGTCCCTGTGATTTTAACGCAACTACTGTACCTTCATCTATATCTGGAGGCAGTCCGCCGACAAAGACTTTGCGTGAGTAGCGCTCCACGCGCTCTCCGTTCTGATGAGGGAAGCAGTGTGGAGAGCCCAGACCTGCGAGACCCTGATCTCCACGCTCGTCATCGGGGAAGCTGTCCTCCATGGGGAAGAGAGAGGAGTGGCCTGAGGAGGAGAGGAGGAGGTCAATGGAAACGATTTATTCCCTGAGAAGTGACACAAGTGTAAAGACTTGTGATGAGAAATAACTGTCCAGTGAGAAATACAGAATGTCTAATAAAGACTTGTGTCCTGAACTGAACAGAGATGCAGGTTGGAGCCTCTTAAATGTTTCAAWAGTTTCACTGTGGAACATATGTGGTGGAGGCTAAGCTGTCCCTGGCCCATTCCTGCTCCCATCCAACCTGCCCTGAGCTGCTTTATAAAGATTTATGCACGCGTGTTAGTCTTAACTTCCAGTACGTGTCTGCGTCAGTCGCAGTGTGACTAAATGACACACGATGCTTTGTGAGCCTCACTGCCTCATTAAGTCTCGGCTAAATCTAACACTCACTAGCATTGCCTGATTTAACGCTACAAAATGTTTGTGAAGAGGAAACTGAAAGCAGAGCAAAGCTTAATGAAAAAGGGAAGATAATGTATTTCACAAGCTCATAACACATCTCAACACTTCATGCAGACAAATTGTAAAAAACAAAACAACAACAAAAATGAATTCAAAATTCATTTGATCATAATGCGTGTATGGTTCATTCTTTGTTTTAAAATAAAATTACAAAAAGGAAACCATTTTGTGCTTTTTTTTAGTTTTTAAAACCAAATTGTCAAAATGTTTCATCGAACTAATTAGATTTTTGCTTCAGCTTTCTAAAATCTAAATGAAATATAGTGTTAGTTTGAATATACAGCGATAATGGARTTAACAGAATTCGCCAAAGAAGAAGAGTTTAAAGAGGCTGAAGGCTGCTTAAAACAGAAACCATTCCTAAAGATATTGGAAATGGCTGCTCAAACTCTATCCTGCATAACATGGAATAATAAAGTAAGGAGTTCAGGCCAAGATTTCCTGTTCTGCCAGAAAGACCCAAATAATGCAAACAAAATAAAATAAAGTCTTGCTGTCATGGTCTAATTATTTATATCTGTTTCCCCTTGTCACTGTCCATCACTCTTATCTTTCTGATGGCTCCGGACGACTCCACAATGGACTGGTGGGAG
>NW_013953835.1:22632-25842 GCF_001266775.1 Austrofundulus limnaeus
TACATGGACTGATCATAAATATTTCATCATTCATACAAAAGAAGAAATTTTTTAAAAATTATGGAAAAATAACAAAATTTAACAAAAAACACCGACACAAAGCAAAATTTCTCACAAACGTAATTCATTCATTTATTCATGAATATGTTTTACCTCGTCTCCTGTTATAATTCCTGGCTGCGTGTGGAATAAAGACAAATCAAAGCAGAGGATGTTTTATAAATGTTGCATAATAAATCTGAAGCAGAGAAAGTGCCAGGTGCTTCATGACAATGATGGTCCACAGACAGCCTGCCCACCCTTCATTTGGTTCATCAGCAGTGAATCATAATCAGCTGGCTGCTGTTCCCACACTCGTATCAGTTCCATCATGTARTAACAGTGGATTTGCCTTTTTTTCATATTTGTACTTTTGAATATGTAATTTACAAAAAGAAAACCTTAAGAATTTAAAACAACAGCATGTTTCATCATCAAAGGAGATGAAGGTTGAAGCAAAAAAAAAGACAGAACATCCAAGTTAGGTAAAAAGGAAGCTCATATTTAGTCCCAAAGGATTTATTTTCACCAAACACGCACRAGTGGCAAAAACCGAAGGAAAAAACACTCAACACCAATAAAGCTATAATTTTTTATAACGTGATGCGTCCCCTGATCAGTGCAGCTGATCAATTTTCTCAGTTTGACAGACAAATTGCAAAAATTWAATTGTATATTCACAGACAATACGGAAAAGATGCCAATGCCGTCGAATGAATTACCTAAACAAAAAGCTTGGACAGCTTTCGGTCACATCAGTGGAATTTCTACATCGATCAAAGCGGCGAGGAGTTCGAAGCAAGCCCACCCTTGATGCGCCTTTWTGCCGCCAAGTGAGGTAGTCACAGAACTGAAGCGACCCACATGTGAAAAGGTAAGCCGGCTTTGTGGCTCAGTGATTTGATGAAGCGATGACATCTGGTCTGTATGATCACCACATCGCTAGTGTTTAAAAATCACGGCCTGTTTTTGCGCGCATGACTTGCAAAACTGCATTCTTGGTCAAACCGCCCCAATCTGACACTGATTCAGTCTCAGTAATTAAAACCAATTAAATCTACCCTGAATAATTTCAAGTTTGATGCTGGTATCAGTGCACCGGAGTGACTAACCTTGGAATGAGTAATGATGTTTTTTGTTTGCTTGTTTAAATAGAGACGCAAAGTCAAAGGATTCAAATGTCGGCATCATCGAAAAAATAAAAATCTGTGAGAACGTGGAAAGGGTGGAAAAAAGCTGCCAGAACACACAAGCGATAATCCTCATCTCCCTCAGTGGACTGTCCAAACCAGATGGACATTAACTCTGCCGGGCAGGTCAAAAGGAGCCAGAAACAGAGAAAATAGGAAGAGGCAGTAAAGCAGATTGAAAGAGAACACAGAGCGCTATAAAAAGATGTGTGTGAGGGAGAGAAAAATAGATAGAAGCGATGAAGAAATGAGCTGATAAAAAGCTGTGTGGGGGTGAGAGAAAATGAGTGACTGGAGGGGTGGGATCAAGAGAATGAGGAATGCAATCTGCGTATCCTTATGAGGCAGAGAGAGAGAGGGCTGGTGTGCAGCCTCTATCCGCTGGCACCATCTGTCTTAGGGCAAGATGACAGCTCCTGACCATGTGACCTTATCATGTGACCCAGCAGGCTTTTCAAGAACCTAACTGGCCTCTCCTGTTTTACACGCTGGCCAAAGTTACAAAACCACAGTCATGGACAGAGAGAGCAAATCAAAGAAAAAACGCAGAGCTGTACTCACACAACAAAATGTACAATCTTTGAGAAAGAAAAGAAAATATATATATATTAAATCTGCTCTACATCAAAGTTTTTGAAACGCTAACACTTCGGATCTTACTTTAAAGAAAGTTGAAGTATTTTTTATAAACTATTAATTAATTTTAGGAGTTCTACACCGCAAATTCTTCTTTCACACAATATTTCAGTCTGTACCCATTTTGTATCCATCATACTCTTTACAGGATCCCTGAAAGCACTTTACCCAACCAAAGGCCTTYATTCTATCTCCTGTATCTCCTTTTGTTTCCTTCGCCTCAGTGCAGCAACAAAGCAAATAAGCAGTCACGGGAAAATTGGAAAAATACCCCCCCAAAAAATTCCACAACTAGATAAAAGGGTGCAACCAAAATGACTTTGATGCAAAGCAAGAAAGGAAATGGCAGCTTTACTTTGAGGGGAACAGAGGAGCGAGCCGCTCAACACTTGCTTGGATTTGAACCACAGAAATYGAGGGAATGGTAGGTTCAGGACGCCACAAGTCGCCAACAATTAGGTGGTTGTACATCGTCCAAGCTTTTCCACCTGCTACGCTCAGCGTCCACCAGCACAGATTTACTAAAGCATACTACGATCAGGTAAATCATTCCCRCTTCACCAACGGTTCAAATGTAACTGTTCAAAATCAATGCAATATTTTTACGAACCGGAGCAATATTATCCTATAAAAGCAATGCCTTCTTGTTTAGATTAAAAAAAAAATCTAAATATTTTAACTTGTTTTTCAAAAAACACAAGTCTTAATCCCCAGTTTCAAATGTTGGCTGACCCTTGAAAGTGGTGCGCAGGTTACAATACGTACCGTTAAGGGGGAGAGGGTTCTCCCCTCCTGGGTGGGGAAACCCAAGACGACCTATACAAGAAGACAGAACAAAAAAAAATGTATCATGTTTTATATTTACAGAATTCTCGATMTTGTGCAAGGCTTTTTGTGAAGATGATATTATGAATTTAATTACTAGTAGGAAGAAGTGTTTTTTTTTTTTTTTCATTTTCGTTAGAATACAAAAAGATGCTAATGGGTTGGAAGTCGTGACTCGGAGAATCATTACAGCTTATAGTGCAGCTTCAGAAGATGACAGCCACATTAGCCAAACAACATGTAGTAGTACTACTAATACTATGTCAGAAGATTCTAACTCAGCTTTAAAGCTTGATTACTGCAGTGAAGGGGAGTGAAAGATGAACACTGCTTTCTCTTTCCTACCACTGGTTCCTTCAAAACATCCCAGATCGGTGTGCAGATCAGGTTGTTTGCTGAAAGATGATTAAACTCCAACAAGTCGAAGGTTGGTGTTTAAATAAATCAGGCTTTGTGCTTAAACTAAATAAAATCAGTAAAAAAAACAACAAATAGCAGTGTTTCCCCTACCATTTTATAT
>NW_013953835.1:26842-37832 GCF_001266775.1 Austrofundulus limnaeus
CACACACACACACACACACACACACACACACACACTTACAATTAAAGCACATAAACACACACGGGCTCACACAACACAGTGATGTGTTTATGTATGGTGGCTGAACAGAGGGCTCTTTTCTGTCACTCAGAACAATGCTGGAAGCGATTCAAAGCCACTTCTACTGTAGRCATTTTGTCTCGGCCGTTCCTTTGCTTTATTGTACTCCTTTTGTTCAGAACGTTTAGTTGAAAAGAGAAATTTACGCATAAGCRTTTCTAATCTAAATGTGCTGTGTGTGTGTGTTTGTTGCGCTTGTGTTTACATGAACATGTATGTGGGACAGGGGGCAACAGATAGCAGGGGACAAAATATGTTGTGATGTATCATGTGACACCAGAACACAATGGGTCACACTATAAAAACAAATCGGAGAAGGCTAGGGAAGAAAAACACAAATGAGACATGTACGGAAAGTAAACTTGCTGTGATGCTGAAAATGTATTTGAATGCAGAATAAATTGTGAAATCCAAAGGTTTATTTGTTCCAAAAGAAACATGCTACCTCTTATTTGTCATCAGAAAAAAACAAGCATTTAGATTTTATTTTATTTCAGGATTTAAGCCCACACAACCTTAATATAATCCATTAGACCAATAAATTGTAAATACCTAGCAAAAATGTTGGTGCAATATAAGATTAAGCCTTGGGATGTATTTAATTACAAATAAATATGATAATTACTGACCATTTCTGTTACAGTGTCCCACCCAAATGCCTTAACACCACTAAAGCTCCTGGAAGTCAAAGGTGTTTCCTTTCAGAGATTATTACCAGAACTCCTCCCTCTCAACTAACAACAAACAGAAGCCATAGTGTTTTCTGTAAACTGAGTATTCTTCAGCTGTGATTACTGCAAGCTGCACCCTATAAAAACACTGGCAACCTGCTGACGTCAATAAATCTCCTTTGTTAACAATGGCCAGCATTGTTTAGCCACTAACGTGTACTCAGTTTAACTTRGCAAAAACTAGTTAACCAAATGTAAGTTGGATCTGGTTGAAGTGAACAATGATCCTCCCATTTGTAAGAAAAGTTCAGCTGGGAAAGCTTAAAAAAGAGAATCTATGTTACATGATTATGTTCTGCTAACCAAGCAACCAACCAAACAGCATTGGCCTCCCACAACAGGACAATGTGAACCCCATGTAGATCTCAGATCAGAATCCGGAAGACCAAGCCAGAACAAGACCAGCTTACCTGTGAACTGGTTCCAGGACAAGTTTTAAATCCCCTCCCCGTCCTCGTTAATGAGCAGGACATTGCCCTTATTAGGCAATAAAAACAAAGCTCAGATAATTGTTTTGGGGTGTGGATTCTTGTTCTTTCACATACTTCTTAGCTTCGGCTGTATGCTCAAAAATCACTTTACCATTTATTATTACTTTCACATTTAAGAGAAATGTTATGTAACTCCATGGTGTGAGCGGGAAAAGTAGGCGGGGCTTAAAGCTCCACATTACTGATCACAACAGTACAACGTGGCTGCTACAATAAAAACCTTCCTGCTGGCTTTCGTTCTCAACAACAACAACAGGCAAAGACAGTTGTTTTATTAGTATAATACAGGTGTAAAAAACCCCACCAACCATTCACAGCATGTGGCTAAAACTAGTTGATTAATGCTGTATTGGTTTATTTAAAAAAAGGCACAAAAGTTATAGTCAAAACCATCAGTAAAGAAACATAAGGAAAAGTTTTGCATCTTTATTTTCCCATGTCTCGTATAAACTGCCTCTTTTAAAGAACCCAACATTTTATCTCCATCTTGATAGAGTGAGTAGAGTAGTGAGGGACAAAAGGTCAAACTTGAGCTGCTCAATTAATTGCATTTTATTCACAATTTTGGCTCCCCGTAATCTAATAAACATAATCAACTGATATTGATCAACAGATACTGGAAAAAAAGGGAAGTTCCTTAATGGAACACAAAGGAAAGGCAAATCAATTGCTAATCAATACGCATGGTTATTGAGGGTCATTCTGTAGATGACATAACATGACATCGATTAACCACGTGCTCCAAACTGTCAAAAAGATRTTCAGCTTTCAAATGTTTAAATTAAAAGGTCCATGATGAAAAGAATATATGGCAAGAAACCCACAATTAAAAAGCTGAATTTAGATAAATAAGTCTGCACAATTATTTACTTGTTTATCATTAGGTAGTCAATGACATGACATGAAGTTGTGATAGGTTTGCTTTTTCAATTAAGCTTTAAAATCTGTGTCAAGTCTACATAAAGGTAGCTTGTAAAAAAGAATACACAGCAGCCATGTACTGGTCAGATAATAACAGGATAATATTAATGCCACTGATGGYATAAAAAATATTCTGCAGTCTTGTTGAAATCACCTAGAAGAACACTAAAGAACATCTTTGCTTTCAACACAACAAAAAAAAGATGAGCCAAGTAGTGCTGCTGGTCTCTTGATGAACAGTTGTTTTCTTTACCTTTCAAGGTGTCCTGCTCGGCCCTCATGATGTCAATCAGTGAGCTCTCCAATGGGCCCATGTTGAAGCTGTCAATTGACCTGTTGCGTTCCTAAAACCAGAAAAGAAAGGAAGAAGAAACTTTTGAGATTTCTTTCTCTTGCTTTGAACTCACACAGATTACTTCCTTAATTACTGTAAAGGCCAACAATCTGTTTGGCATCAAGTTGGACCAATTCCACATACCTTTAAAACATTAAAAGGCAGCTGCCCGCACATGTCCTATTGACTTAATTTTGAATACAGAGCCTCGTAGACGCTACTAGGAGTTTCAAAATTAAATACCACTGTGTCAAAATGTCTSTGTAGGCCCTCTCTTTTTGATTGACACCTCTTTTGATCAACTGATGCTCTATGATCACTCCAGAGCAAATAATAAAATAATATCTAAGAATAAATTATGTTTTTGTTATACTTAGAATAATTTTCACTGTTGAGGTTTTAAAAAAAGTTTTACATTTACAGTAAAGGTGGGCGATACATGTCGCAGACGATATTATCGTCCATGTTGCTTTGAAGATATGAAATTTTACATTATCGAGTTTTCATACTGTCTCAAAAAGATGACAAATACGGTRGTGAAGACAGAGGCATAAGTCTCCATTTGYGGAATATTTGCCACAGAAACCAATCAGCAGGAAGGATTGAGTCACGTGATTGGGGTCRRTGGYGWCTRAACTAAACAGCTCGACAGGCAGAATTCAGCATYGGACTCGCAGCAGCTAAAACCACGGGGCTTAAAGTTCCGTCGCCACAACAGATTTTCATAACTTTGAACTTGGCCAGTTGCAGTCTTGTTAAACCCGCCCAGTCTGCTCCAAACGAGATGCTACTTTCAACAAACCAAACAAACCCCAGAGCACTTTTATCCARTGAGAGCAGAGCCGGGCGGGTCAGCAGGAGCAGCGGTCCTCCTGAGTGGGTAAACCTCTCCTCCCTCACGTCACTGCTGGAACTATGGCCTCTAAAACCTAACTTTATATWAAATATTTGTGCTCAGAGCACCATTATCCAAAAGACATGTCCAACTTTGCATGTGTGACCAAGCTCCTCATGCAAATGTTGCACGTGACGTGCAACATTCAAACAGTTTGTTAGTTTATCACACTTTTGCTCTCCTATTCTACAAAATTTCACAAGTTATAAAGTATTCTGCCACAWGGAGAATACTCCAATAACATAAGCACAAAGTATAAACACCCCCAACGCTGGCGAGGATGCACGCACTCAAATGTTTTTTGTAGTTTATCATATCCATAGATGTCCTAGTAAGCAAGCAGGGTACAGCATGTTTTTTTTTTGAGAAAGAAAGAAAGATATCATCAGATTATTGATATCACCAAAAAAAGAGATTTTTTTGTCCATATCGCCCAGCCCTAATTTACAGTGAGACAAAGCTTTTGCTCCAAAGAGATGAAGAACAGCATCTAATTTAGTTTGAGTTTGCTTTTTCCAGGTGTTTGGAGCATTATTGGGATGAATGTTAAGGGGTTAATGCAGCACTGACCCAATTAGCCCACACTAGCCAAAGAGCAGCGAAAAGGAGATGGCCGTTCTCGTTTACACATGAAAATATGGGCTGAGCACTTCACATTCACTCACACACATACTGAACACCTGTGACCACAGTAATAAAAGGATAAATTCAAATAGAACAGTCAGACGCTGCCCTGTTGCTTCACTTCGTTTTCTTCTCAAAATGTCAAATGTATAAATTCATTCAAGGCAAAGTCATTGTCTCAAAAATGTTATTTTCTTTGTAGTTTGTTAAAATGATCTATTTATTTTTTAGGAATATATCCTTCTGYGCATGTGTTTTATGGCTTTAACTGTGTATCTTTAAAAGTTGACTAAAAAAAATGATGTAAAACAAACACCCCTCATAGAGGTGGCAGAGTAACAGTTAACAGTAAACAAGCCAATATCTGTTCGTCAACTAGGCCGCAAATAACAAGGGCATCCTTGGCATACCAGCCATGCAAAATGTCTGCGTATGCACGCGAACGTGTAAACACTCACACATATGCTCACACGCAGAAAAGACGTCCCCGTGCACAAACACACACAACAAGTGCCACGCTGATAAGGTTTTGGTCTCGACTCCACCTCGACCAAACACGCAGCCGACGAAAACAACTGGTGAAACTGACAAATTCTTCTGGTTTCCTTCKTTTCAAAACCAACAAAGACCACACTATGACAACTCCTATCGCTATTGTTTTCTTTTAAAAGGGGCTTTAAATGCCTAATTTCCCCACAACGTCACATGTTTCAATGCCTCATTGCTTCCTTCCGTATATTTTTACAGTTTTCCAATCATCCTATGATCAATGTCACTTCAAAAGCAGAAATCCCTCAAATAGTATATTTATTCTCAGCCATGCATCAGAAATTTCACACTTTTAAGAACCAATGACTCCTCTGGCTGCAAGTTGTTCGTCACCCTGTTGCACCTGATGCTAAAACGTTTAATGTTTACTCTCTTAAAACCAACTGGTCAAGATTTCCTGCAGCACGGAGTTTTGATTTTTCCAATAAGGTCTTTGAAATGTACACAGATACTTTTCAGTTTACCTGGTTAGGATTATCACACACATGCAAAACAAGCCCCATACTAATAACACTTAATGGCATAGCAGGACAGAGAGGATGCTCTTCAACATACAGGTATGTGCTTTCAAAAGATCAATATGAACGCATAACATTTAAAAACATCCACTTACAACCAAGTCTGACAACATGCTTGACTTACAAACCACTGAACAAAACTCTGCATTAACACTGATGCTCTTTTCCTAAGTTAAACGTGGTGCATGAATCAGGAAAATGTGTTTTTTCAAGCTTAAAAACTGGAAAGTAAAGGCATTATAATATTGCAAAATTAATCAAATGTTATATTTTTATGCCATTTGTACAGGACCTTTACATTCTCATGCTGTATATTCATCTGTACAGATGCATAGCAAGGCATGTGGTCACAAGCACATTTCACAATATGGACAATACAGATAAATATAACACTGTTTAACTGAATAATGTTATCTCTTGATTGTGACACACTATCTATACTTTTTGTCTGTTCTTTAACACCACGTCTTACTCTGTATGTTSCATCTCTGTGACGTCTTGTGAATAAAAAAATAAAGTCACGTCTTTTGAAAAGCACCCTGACAAGAACATCAACACTTCAAGATGAGCCAGTGCTCTGACTGATAATAGTTAGAACTTGTACAACAAGAATTACCCAACATGCCAGTCAACATGTAAGCAATTCTTTATTCTCTCGGTCTTTCTTTTCAGTCGCCACAGTCTTGTTGACTTGGCTCTTTAGTTTTCTTTTTCTTTSTTTTTAATCAAAAAAGTAGGTAAACTGTTGAAACTGAGGGTAATGTCAACAAGGGAAGCGTGAGTGTGAAACCACTCTGGAAAGAAAAGGTCATAGCATACTATGTTACCATGAACTCCACAGAGGTCAAATGTTAAAGGGTTCAAAAAAACAGGCCTGCGTGTGAACCACATGACCCRGGCTCCACCAGGCAGCCAACCCACTTCTTCACCAACCGTCTGCCGTCTGCAGTGTCTCCCAAATTTAAAAGCTACTTTGAGTGTCTGACCAGCTAAGAGTGTAGTTGGGTATCTGGCAAGCTGGCTGGTTAAAAAATCCAAASCTTTCAACTGTAGCCAGGTTTTAACAGCTCCTGCACATCTCCCACACCGACTGAAAGACCCAACCAAAAACAGAAATAGAACGATAGAACACACCCAGTGTGCACTCTCTCCCTCAAAACAAATATAAGCACAGGGATAAAGACCAGGCTGTGTCTTCTGTTTTCTCATATCCGCCATGATATCAAATGCAAGCATAGGCTGTTGCTTCAGGTCAAACAAACCAAATGGCAGATAAAGATCTGTAACAAGTGAAGGACTGATTACAATGGAAAACATACACACCTAATCAGCATAATCCTGCGCAATGAAACACGTACTGATGCGAGGCGACCGATTCAGCTTTCCAGGCTTTGTGTTTACGAGTTTCAACACCATCTTCTTTTGATGGCGTAGTTATATTTTATTGTTCCAGGATGATAGAAATTCATTGCGTATGTCTGAGATGGATTCTGGTAAGGCTGAGGCTCGGGGTGGAACTCAGCAGTTGCTAAGCATTATCCTTCAGTGGTGAAGAAATTATGATTAATCATCAGTTTTGGGCATCCTTCGTTTTCAACAAACTGGACAGCTGACCTGCAAACTACTTATCCCTGACAGATTGAAGGGCACACACACACACATATACACACATCTGAGGCGAGAATGACTCACTTTATAGGGCAGTTCATGCCATTTAAATCTATGAGAAACTGACCGCAGTAACTCAAGGCCATAGATATCCTTCGTTACATTCAGGATGTTCAGGACACTTCAGGATCATCATCATTTTATCTTTATTTCAYTCAACCACATACCGTATCTGTGCATTAGATAGCCCTGCACTACACATCACATATAACAGATCAAGTTCCTACAATCTTTATGTTTATTTTCTGGCGTTAATAACCTAACATAGAGAAGAATTTTAATTGTYATAAAGATTTTAGTTATACAAATGTATTCAATCCTTTTAAGAGCAAAAGTGACACCGTTTTCCTATWATAAAAAGAACTAAAAGACTTGTCAAATACATAGTGTGTGTGCTAAAGATATAATTTAATGAGACAATTACCTCTGCTGGAAACACAGTAGGTACAGATTTGCAAACTTGGCCGATGTAGCCTTAAGTTTAAAAATACGAGCGCTGAAGTCATTAGTCCATTTATTATTGAATTGGCTGTCACACATTGATCTATAATGCTGACAGTAGACAGCAAAGTGTAGGCAGACATTCCTCTGGATGTTTTTGAAAACATTTCAGAAATTGGCCAGGTTTTAATATTTAAAAAGAAAATAAATTATTAGAAAAAAAAAAAACCCACTGAAAACTGTGACAGGGTATGGTGGCCAAGCTGTGATGACGGAGGCAGATGCCAAATTAAAATTAGAGTTTTTGTGACATGTCCACCAATGTGTTACAAGAAATCATGTATAGCGGAGGATTTTGAAAAGCAACATACACTGCTGTGAAAGCTACTGCAATTAACCAGCATACCTTTACAGCATTAAGTCAAAACGATGTTCAGTGGCCTTGGAAAAAATCCAAGCAAGAGTCGGCAGGTAAGCCTAGTCACCACAGGTTCCCAGCTTGATATGTTCTCATTTGATTGTTGACAGCTGTCAAATCGGACACTTAAGAAACTTTATCAAATCAATTACAAAAGTCAGCTTTCTAGGGGTGAATTTGATTAACTAAAGCAGTATTTCCCAAAGTTGGGGTCGGGACCCAAAGTGGGGTCCTGAAACATCAAGGTGGGGTCCTGAAAAGATTTTCTGAATTAATTACATTTTTGCCTTAATTGTTACAAATGAGTGAGGTTAGTATATTTAAAATGGATAAATGTAGTATAAGAATATTGTTACTATGCCCATGTTTTGTTGACCTGATACAAATGTTTATCATCCAAAAATAGTTGGGAGCACAGGTCTCTGCCATTGTTATTTTGTGGGTCAAAAGTTGATAAGTTTGGGAACCACTGTACTTTGGTTCCCAAAGTTGGGCTTGGAATCCAATTATGGGTCATGAAGCACCTTGGATAATCTCCAGAAATCAATTTAAAGGGTAATAAAATAATTGCTGATGTAATATTTTCCCTATAACTATTACAAAAACACAAAATAAGTATAAATAAGTATTTATATTTTGTGTACAAGCTGTTTAGATTGTCAAAAAGCCAGTGATTTTAGGGTTATTAACGAAGTTCGTGAACTCAGACCAGTAATATTTGGRGTCACACGTTTTTGCCATGGATATTTTGTGGGTCAGAAGATAAAAAGTTTGGGAACCACTGAACTAAAGCATTAACTAGAAGTGGAAGTTAAAGAATTGGACAAAAATATCTGCAACACAGGGAATACAACTTCTCAATCAAATTTAGTAGCAAAAGCTGATTAAATACAGCTTGMAGTAGGTGATTAACTCCAACATTAATCATCCTAGTTACCTAATTATTAAGAAAAAAATGAAGGCTAGCAAAGAGTGGAGGAAACACAGGATAAAAACCATAATGTTATATGGGTGCAGTGTAAGTTTTCAGCTTTTGAAGTTAAGAGGCAACTTTAAAAGTCATTTCAAATTGGGAGTTGGAAAGGTTAAGCTTCTGATCACTTTCCTAAAAGAGAAAAACCAAAGTAGGAAATGGCAATAAAAATAAGATGATAGAGAAAGTGGGTCGGCAGGTAAAGCATAGTAAGAAGTGAAGAACAGAGGGCAGGAAAGGGAAGGAGGTCGAGCTTTTCATGTTTTTCCCCCCTCGCCAATTCTTTCGAAAACGAGGTGACACAAAATACCCTCAAACTGTCAAAACCAGCCAGTAAGTGTCGGCTGAATGACTCAGTGTGCGTATGCATGAATTTGGGGTCTAACAAGACCAGGTTTCAGCACCACTTGCACTTCTTGGGGATTAGATTAGGCTAAAGCAAATCCTTTAACGTATGGAATCCACAAAGCTAAACATAAAAAAGATGCATCCACATTAACTCTGCTCTCTCTTCCTTCTTTGTTAGGACACATGAGCAAAGGACATGGGCCAGGGACTAATTAGGACTCATGCATGTGCTCTATCTTCCTGTTTCAGAGCTTCTATRCATGGTGTGAAATGGACTGTGTTGGTATAGTTATGTGCTTGGCTGTGCAGCTCAGACYGCTCATTAGTCTAAAAGACATTTCTCCTATATAACACAATTGTCAGAAGAGCCTGATTGGCTGCAATCTTCAGACTTTGCTGTTAAATGGCAAAAGKTCTGTTTTTAGATGCACTTGTCAAGCATAAGAGGCTACTTAAAATGCCAAAAGTTTTTCTCCCGAAACAATGTGTTTGTCACTCAGCTGTGCTGTTTTTAGTTTATGGAACAGTTTCGGAATGCAGACCAAGTTTCTGCTGTTAAGCATTCATTTCTTCCAGGCAACTAACAACGTGAACTATAATAAAATACTTCACCACCAGATGATTCATTACGTTCAGGTCTGAGTCTACAAGTACTTGTGTTTTTATTGAGGTTATAGGATTTTGGCCCCAAACTCACTCTCAACGAGAAAGATTTTCTTCACATTCAGTGAGCGCATTGAACTGAGGAGGCAGTTTAATATTGTGCTTTCAAAGAAAGGACACTTTATAAAGCTGCAGGATTTCTTAGTCACACAAACAGTGAGGTGTGTGTGTGTGTGTGTGTGTGTGAGGGGGGTATTGTAACCAACAGTTACCCAGGTGGCTTACAGAGACAATATCCTGCCTTGGCTTACCTTCCTTCAGGCCCTGTGGGTCCTGACCTGGTCACAAGCCAAATTTACCAGCCTAAATCAGCCCAGTGCACCTGACACAACAGCAGGCTCGTGGCCTTAAATGGAAGAAATTTACAAGCAAATAATAAAAGAACAAAAAGAGGTTCGCCGTGATAAAAGTCAGGTATTTTTTGACTTTATGAATGTAAGAACTTTCTATCAGAAGCATGAAGAGTCCATTAACAGTGGTATGTCTGCACAAGCTCTTTATATAGTATTAAAGACACTCTAGTACTGTATATTTGTGGGTCACCAATGGCCACAACATAAGGAAACAACTCTTAAATGTCATGGTTTTGCAAACCACATTTATTAAAATATCTTCCAAATGTACATTATTTTTTACATTAAAGGTCTGTGACGACCACTACAAACCTGTAGTTAAAAAGACTTCCTGGTCCACAAATAGTTACATTCCAAAAGTGTATGTCTATCTTACAGGAGGCCATAACCTACATATTAACAGKTCTGTGCTGTGATCCATCTAGTGTTTTAAAACAAGCACACGACCTGACAGCTATTTCAGTGACGGAATGACAACTAAAGCAAAAGCCGCTGATCCCTCATCTGTTGTGTCGGAGCTAAAACGGGAACCATCTGAAACAGTTGGAGAGGGCTTATAGTGGCATCAGTTCCTCATGGGGTCTGTTCAGTTCACAAACCAGTCTGTTTAATGTTCTAAACCTGGGAGCTCGTTTTGTAAAGAAACATTTGTGATCTGAATGATGCCTGATCTCGGTAAACATTTACTAACAGCATTTTACACAGTTCAGGGAGAAAAAAAAAAGCTATTTACTTTATAAGAAGGAAATGGCCTAATTCAACTGGTGTGACGGATGTGGCAACTGTCATCCTGAAAGTAAAATACAAAACTGACTAAAAAAAGATTTAAGAATAAGCCATTAGGACGAGGCATGTGACGAACAAATTTAATAACTGGTTGCCTTTGGCAGCTTTGACGCTGCAACATGATCCAGTTTGATCACATGAAGGATTTTTAAATAAAAAATTTTAAATAATACGGTTC
>NW_013953835.1:38832-51914 GCF_001266775.1 Austrofundulus limnaeus
GTTCTGGCCTAGTTATAAAGCTAGGCATATTTTGATTCATCATTTGATTTATTTGAAATGTTTTTTTTTCTAAAAGAAAATCATTATTTTGAAAGAAAAAGTACATCTCTTAACAAGATCAAGTTATAAATATTGTCAAAAAAATGCCAAATCTCTCTTCGTTGGTAAAATAATTATTTGCACATTGAAGCCTCTGTGGAGCAAAATGTAGCCATGGTGTTTCTGAGCAACACTGTCATCACACTCTTATTACCGCTTTGTAAGAGTTATTAAATAAATGAGAGAAAAAAAGTGTTCCAGTTTGAACTAATTAATTTTTMTATTCTTCTAAATAGCTTAGAAGACACAGAAAGGCTAGAGAAAGAAAGATAAAATAAGGAGCACAGGAGAAGTAAAAAAGATAAACKACAGGTAATTTACCTGAAGCGATTCTCAGACAGATTAGGACAAATGCTCAAAACCTTGATGGAACCTTTAGTGGCTAAAGAACACCTGTTTGATGGTCATTTTGTTCCAAGTCTTTTACCGAACAAAATGTGAAAGTAAATCCAGAGAACAGACCACCTGCTGCACCATCTGACCAAAATAGGCAGTGACAATAAACCTTCTCCCACACCTTGTTGGTTTAGCTCAGTTTTTTTTTTTTTTTTTGGTGTTGTTTTTTTCCATCTGAAGAATACTCCAGAGGAAGCACTGCACGCCCGGATTCATTCCTATTCAGGTTCTACTGTACATAGTCCAATTGTTATTAGAAAATGGGTTATATTTACATAATCAGTGCCTTTCTCACATGCACACACAGTAAGGCCATTCAAAGCCCATCCACCATCTGCCCTCGTAGAATCAAGAGGGCAAGAGGACAATGCTACTTTAGTGGATCTGATCAAACCACGAGAAGGCGGCAGCAGGCTGCGGCTACAGTAGCTTTAATGTAAATCTGATCTGACATGGGTATGTAGGTAACAGAAATGCAGAATCACAACTGTGTACGTGCAGAAACAGTTTGGAATAATTAAAGACTAAAAGAAATGGCTGCATGATGGGGGAAATGACAGCACTGTATAATTATCCATTTTKATCAAAGTGGAAATTGTGTAGAATTTAAAATTACTGTCAACATACAAATGAATGACCAGGAAACAAAACCCATTTCGATTAATGCAGTATTTAACTGTAGGTGACCAATCACATCTAACCGGAGATTAAGTCAAAYTTGGTCAAAATGAACCAAACACATTTTCAGATGCCTGACCTTTTAAAGGCACAGCTTGATACCTGGATCATCCTGATATCATAAGCAGTTCCAGAGGTATGGCTTGATTTGTCTTCCTAATCAGGATRGCTAATTGATATTTGGTCCAAATCCTATTTTTAGGTACCCTGGTAAAAACCAGATCCTTGTCCTTCACTTTGCTTCGTACGAGGGTCTGGACTCGCRGCCACAGAGAAGCGATTCCTGCTGGAGGCGTGGCCTCTGTTGAAGCGTGTGTACGTCGCTGTGAAGGAGGCTAAGCTAAGAAGCTAACCGGAAATCGCGTGTGCTGTAAACAACCCTACTGAGAGGAGAAAAGTACAGAGCTGAACAAACAATATTTGGATATTGAAGCTTACAAACAGGAAATAAAAGCTTTGCTAGCATGTAGGGGAAATGACAAAAATTCAAGATTTTTTCTGCTCAAAATCATGTTTTATGCAACCACATTTCAGATATTCTATACAACTGAACTGTAGATATTTAATCATTATCATAATCTTTATATTTTTGCCAAATGCAGTTGATGCAAAAATTGTAACCAAAACACTATATCTGCCTATTTCTCCACATACCACTTTAGAGATAACGCTCGGTTCGATGTGACGGGTCACTTATAGCTATATTTACATCTATATTACACACAAGCAAAAACAAACCTTGGTGTTTCTTGCCTCGTTAATGATCATGTTCTTGTCAGCTGTCAGCCTGCTGCTGAAGAAACTGTTCCAATCTGTAGCAACTTCTTGGTAAATTTGACTGCACATATATTTAGAAGGCACTTGTGCATTAATCATATAATGTAAGAGCACTGGCCCTTCCATTTGTCTTTAAATGGTTGCAATACTGTTTGCTAACTGCTTTTCTGAGAATAACTTGCTTAAAAGGATTGCAAAGGCGTAAGACATTGCAACACAAACCACTCAGGTGGCAATCATGCTAGAGAAGACCTCCTTCTGCTTGTGTACCTACATTTASACTGGAGGGGCTGTCAAAGTGTGTCATTCACAATATACTAAAAGAGCATGTATAAACATTTACAGTCAAAAAACTATTAGGAATAGTCAAAATAAAAAGAAACCAAAAGATTTGCAATATGGGTGTGTAACATGCATGACTTTATTCAGAGTTGATTCTTTTGGACAGGCCGTGGATGTATCAATAAAACATCTGGGAATGTTTAATACTTACAACCATGTCCAACACAAAAGGAACTGTAGTCTAAATTCGAGATGGTTTTCTAATTTTTATCTAGTTCTAATAAATGTTAGCAAATACATATCCATTATCTATATCTTTTATTTGGTTCAAAAATATTTGTAAAGACGGATTTTCGTAGTGTCCTTCATGGAAAGCTGATTTTATTTCAATATTAATTAAAAACAGAATAATTGAAAATTTACTTCTTTTTTTTTTGCAAGATAGCAAAGAACATACTCAAGACATGTCAAGACATGTCAGTACAAGGTCTTTTCCATAAAACCTGCAATGCACTGAGGCATTTTTAGCAAATGGAGGAGGCATCCATGTAAAACTCTTAACAAGCATTACTTTTGGCCATTTGAAATGGTGCTGCTTTGCCTGTGCAGTTAAACTTAGCTGCTGTCAGTTTATTCATATAAACTGGCAACAAAGGAAAGCAATTATTCAGACAATGTGACACTTTTCCACTGTTGACGACAATGGAAACCTTTGGTAACAAAGTACTTGTGACTGACCCTAAATTAATGTGAAGACAGTCTGTCAGTAGGCAAGAGAACATTTTACAAAAGTTAACAACAAAAGTTAAGGACAGTATGTACAGAAAGCACTTTTTGTAATGTTTTGGTTAGCTGAACCTTTAAAAACCTCATTTCACCCCCACTTTCTTTAAATAACCAATATTCTTAATTATGGGACTGATCAACAAAATGAATGACCATGAATGTCCATCTTCATGGTTTCTCCAACTCCTTCCATCATGCCTGGTTCCTACATGTGATAACGTAATTATCTGCAGCATCTCATTGAGTGAGGATCCAGTTTTTCAAAATTACACTGCAAAGAGAATGGCTTCTTTTAATGGGATTGTTAGGCTATGACAACCATGACCTTGTCAATTAATGACGCAATAATACAAAGTCATTAGTCCCTATTTTAACAACTAAAATAAACTGATAAGCTTTAGGTTAAAGGAACAAAGGTTTAGGCTTCACGATGATGCTTTCCTGCTTGTTGCTTTATCTCGAATCGTTTTCCTGGGAACCTCCGACACTCGTTTCCTTCTCCAACCACACCCCTTCCTCCATTTTTCCCCATTTCTCATCTCTCTTTGCCTCCATCTGCTTTACCTTCTTTCCCCTTTTCAATCGGCACCCAAACGTGGCACACACTGCTGTCGTCACAGAGCGTGTTAGTCACCAAGAGGGACATACAGCTGTGAGAGTACAGGGTCCAACGACAGCTTCAACACAGTAACAAATGAAGTGAGTAAACTCCCCCCTCCTGCCATGTCTAAAAATAGCAACAATACCAAATAATGTAATAATATTAGTAGGGATCATACAGGCACCTTGATGTTTAACAAATGAGGCTACAAGCTTCCCAAGATGATAGATTCGCACCTAAATACATGTTATGAACATTCCAGCTTTAAAAAATGAGCATACTGTGTTTCTGCTATTCACAGTAAGATAATTCAGAGTAATAATTTGCTGAAACGAACACACACAAACTGACCTGAAAAGGGAAAATGCTATCACGACCCACACCGTCATCCATCCAGGATTTGGGGTTGAAGCCAGCAGGACTATTTCGGGGATACTTCTGGGATGCCATGTGGTTGTTAGGAAAGGTCTTCTTTAGTGGCGAAATGGAATTGATAGGGGTCATTCCTCCATTCAGCCCACGACGATAATCTCTGCCCTGAGATCCACCCCACCCACCTCCACCACTACCATAGCCTCCTCCGGGACTCCACGAGGTGGACGAGCCAGGGGAGGGAGAGGGGCTCTGGTAGCTGGCCGGACCCCAGGGGGACGGGGGCTTGTTTAGGCTGTTTGACAAATGTGGCAACTGGCTGAAAGCGGGGTTCCTGTGAGGGAAGGGCGGCGGAGGGTGAGGCGAAGCTGGGGAGCGTCGGTGCTGCTGGTGCTGGCTGTGGGGGTGTTGGAAGTGGGGGTGCGGTGGCGGCGCGGGGTGGTGCTGGGACAAGGCGGCGGCTGGTCCAATCTGAGGGGAGAAATTCCCACCAAAGCCCGGACTGACGTGGTGCGAGAAGTTCTGGAACAGCAGCGGCCCGTTGTTGGCGGAGGCCGGGTTGAAAAAGCTGACATCCTCGTTGATGATTGTTGATGGCGCGGGCGGGATGGCAGCTGACCAGTTGTTAAAGCCAGTAAGAGATGACGAGGTCGTACTGGACTGTACCGGACCAGTTCCCCCTAGACCAGACGTCTCCTGGTAATCAAAGCTTGTCAGAACAGGTGACTCAAGGCGGAGCTGCTTCTCCTTTCCACTACTGCTTTCAGAGGTGCCGTTCTCCGTCTTGGCTTCCTCTGACCGGGATTTTTCCAGTTCTGAAATTATCCCACCACCACTCCCACCCTCCTGGTGACTCCCAGGAGACAACTGCTGCTGCTTTTCTTGTGTTTCTTGCATTTCCTGTTGCTGCTGTGCTTTGGGCTTCTCTGTCCCCCCCAGGATTTCGTCTTGCACGCTGTTGTGGGTGGCAGAGGCAGGAAAGAGCCAGGGAGAGCCTCCCATGGTGCCATTCCCTGTGGCTGTGGTGCTGTTTATGAAAGCAGCCGGGCTCTGAGACACATTTTGGTGGTGGTGTGGGGGCTGCAGATGCGGGTGGATTCGGACCGGGAAAGCAGACTTGTTGCCAGTGTTGTTTTGAACTAGGACTCCAAACCCGTAATCCCCCATTTGTTTTCTCCCCCCAGAACAAATGCTAACCCCTGATCTCTTTGGTCCTATTGAGAGAAGAGCAAACAGGATGGCATACAGGTTAGTACTCAGCCATTCTCATAACCGTATTGATAAAAGGATTTAAAAAGTACCAGGTGGCAGACATCAATACATAAAAMGGCCTTTTTGTTAGCTTGTTAGGTCCACAATGGGATATCAACTAATCTAATAAAAGGTTTAGCAATTAGTCTAAACACTATAACGTGTTAGCAATCCAACAATCTGAATGCTAAAATTAGCCTAAAACATACTTTTGCTTACTGTTACATTATGTCTAACAGCCTCCAATATATAAAAGTGACCCATCATATCGAAATGAGGATTAAGTCAAATTTGGTCAAAATGACCTAATTACATTTTCAGATTCCTGGCTTTAAAAGCTACATCTTGATACCTGGATCACTCTGATATCATAATTAAATCCATAAATATGACTTAATTTGTCTTGTTGGTTACAATAATACATAAATATTTGGTCTGAATCCTAATTTTATGCAATTTTAATGAGGAATTTTTGATGTATTATAAAGAGGAAACCTCAAACTTTATTTGAATATTGACATTTCCCAGCTGGAAAGAAACAAAAGTTTGCTAGCTCAGAGGTAAAATCTCAAAATTTTAAGGGATTTTTCCTCAAAATCAGTTTTTTGTTGCTACTGCTCAAAAAAGTGCTTCAAATTTTTGTTTTTATGATTATATTTCAGACAATTCATTCAAATGATACATTGATATGGCATTTCATTCTGTCATATTTTGACAAAATGAAATTTGTGTTAACATTTTAATCAAAACCCTATATTTGCCTTTTTCTCCATATACAACACTTAATCCTCGTTTCGATGTGATGGGTCACATATATAGAAAATTTTCAGTCTGTGWCCACATAGATAGTTTCCCCTTCATGATTTATAAGTGTGTTCTCAAAGAGAAACCATGCTAAATTATGTTTTTAAAACACACAAACTAACAAACCCAACAAATTCACTGTTCAACTGGACATGTAGGTTTTTATTACCATAAAATAATAGTAACGTCATTAATCTCCAACTGATGTCCCAATATTCTGATATTATAATTACAGTGTTTTAAAAGCAGTAATTATTGCTACCAACTGAGCATATATTCTTCACATCTAATTGCAATGTCTTTTTTTTTCTAATACCTATATTTACTCACCAACACTGGGTGCATTTAAATAACTCAATGAGATATAATAATCCTAAATTATGGTCATAAAAAAGCTTATCGTGACAGTGGACCATTCGTCTGGAATATTATGCACACCTGAATAAAAACCATGGAGTCAATGTTACATCTTTAGCTAATTATAACCCTGTGACGTTGCAGGTTTGTAAGTCCACAGCTGAGCTCCTGGCAGAAGCACTGCTGTGTCGACCAGTCTCCATTTGGAGACGGTTTTAAAAAGACAAATTTAGCTGACAGACATGAAACTACCCCGCATACAAGAATGGTGAAACACTGACACGTAAATCATCGACGAACCGTGAATATTTTGACTATAAACCGACTTGACTTGAAATAAACGATATGCTTATTTGACAGCTGTCAGCAGTCTATTGAAGAGTCGGGTTTAAATCAAATATGTTTACTTTTGACGGTAATTTGTCGCATTAAAAGAGCCAGGAGTTATTTATATCATTATTCCATTTTTTTCGCAATCGAATCAGTAGGCGACAGTAAATATTAACAAAGCTGACCAGCTAAGTTTCCCGATGCTAACGTTAGCCAGCTAGCTAAAGGTTAGCACAAATGCTAGCTCTATGGACAGCCTGGATAAAGGCGAGTTTTTAAAAAATGGTATTTTCACCTTACGATCACCGCCTTCGACCTCGGCGATGTCTTTTGCTGAGATCCTTCGCTTGGAATGGCAGCGAGATGGTGTCCTTGAAGCAATGGCAGGCAAAGCTTTTCAGAGGCGATTTAATAGCTGACTCGTACAGTGCAGTCGGTCAGCTTTTTTTTCTCCCTTCTCCTGACGTGTCCTGCCTCTCAATGACACAGCTCTCTGCTTTGCCTCTGATCTGGACTCTATCATCCGATAGCTTTGTTAACGTGGCTTCTATTTTTTTTTTCGTTTACAAGCCTTTTTCGATCGGTTTCATTGTCCGTTTGATTTCAGTATCTTTTCTCGCTCGCTGTCTCTCTCCTACAGAGCCAGCCGATCCCTGTGAGTGTGTGTGTGTTTCTCGGGCTGCCCCTCTCTCCTGGAACCGACCGTGGCCGAATGACAGCGAGAGATCAGCCGAGGCGCACTTCCGCTTCTGGCGCCGCCCTTCTCTGGCGTGGCCACGCCCTCACGGAGGCACACCTCGGTATGTGATTGGACCAGATGGCCGGTAACCTCGCCCCTTTTCTCTCATCATTTAACAGCCGTGCACCAATACCACCTTCCCATGCCATCCATGAGCACTGCCCATTGAGGTTAGGAAAGCCTCCTCCCCAGCTCGGTGCTGTGTTTTCACGATGATGCAGCCGGTAAAGCAGGTCGTGAGAAAAATAAGTATCCCCCCTCCTCCACCCACCTTTCCACTCTCCCTGAATGGATGGAAAATCCTTAGAACATCCCTGGCCAAGCTTTTTATTTATTTATTTTTTAATCTAATGCTTGTTTGTTGTTAAGATGAAAATGGAACATCCTTTCAGAACACAGTAACGTGGTTAAAGCTCTTAGTGATAGGCTCTCTATGCATGCACACATTTTCTCTGGGCATGGTTTCCTCCCACCCACCAAATACATGCATGTTGGATTAACTCTTAAATCTGGGTGTAAGTGAGAGCGTACATCGTTGCTTCTCTTTATGTGACGCTCCTGGATTTCTGACCTGTCCAGGGTGCACCCCACCTCTGATGACTGATGGAGATAGGCACCAGCAACCCCCGGCTCAGAAAGGAAAAGTGGGTAAAGACAAAGGATGGATGCATCTAGTAGGGGTGTAAAAAAATATCTATACACTGAAATATCGCGATATTTAATTTCCCGATATGGTATCGATATTCTAAAGCCCTGTATCGATTTTTTATTAAGGTTTAAAATGTCAAATTTCCTGCCAGCCGATCATTTTTATGTTGTAGTTCAGCCTCTGACCACTAGTTGGCAGCAGTGAGCCAGATTTGGCTCCTCTACCTCGAGGTAGAGGCTATTAAGTGTTCGGTGACCATATTGTAAATCAATATTAAAAACTAAAAGCTGCAAAAAATATATTTTCAAACTATTTAT
Source organism: Austrofundulus limnaeus (assembly GCF_001266775.1). Taxonomy (NCBI): domain Eukaryota; kingdom Metazoa; phylum Chordata; class Actinopteri; order Cyprinodontiformes; family Rivulidae; genus Austrofundulus; species Austrofundulus limnaeus. The sequence continues at coordinate 47,271 of NW_013953835.1, forward strand.
TGTCAAATTTAGTCTAATAATAGAAAACATGGATGAAATAAGAAAAATTAAACAAATAAAATAAAATACGTACAAAGCAGAACACAGCTAAATGTATCAAAAGTATGTTTACGTAATATTAGAATTTTCTGAGACAGTGAATTTTGGTTTTTCATTTTTTTTCACAGCAAGAGGTTTTTATTCAATAGAATTTTTGGATGAAAAAATCGCAATATATCGCAATATATCACCTTACTTATAGTATCGCAATATATCGGGATATATCGTATCGTGACCCCTCTGTCATATGTATCGTATCGCCAAATTCTTGCCAATACACAGCCCTAGCATCTACAATACTTACTTACACAGTGCTACATTGAGCTTTTAACTAGCCTCTTGCTACTTTTAGCTTTCAGCTAAAATGAGCTTCTTTATTATCTAAAATTAGCTTAGCATTTTCTTCAGATTGAGAAAACGTCTGGTTTTTCCACTGTTTGCTAATTATTAGCCACTAAATGCTTTCATAAGTTAAGATAAGTTCCATAAATTACATCGATGAATATATATGAATAATTAGAAATCTATTCTGTAAAAAAAACCCAGCATGTTCTTTTTCAGTTTAGCAAACCTCAAAATTCCTCTATCTGCATGTCTCTACTCTTCCTCCTTATCTGCCTCCCTGTCCTCCTCTGTCTCCTGTGTCCTACGGTTCTTATCACGGAGGGGTCATCAAACAGCTCTGACTCTGTCAGTCTCACAGAGCCTCGTCTGACAGCGTTACAAACAGCCTCAAATAGTTATCTAATAAATCTGTCACTTTAAGTCCAGCTGGGAAGGAGTGATAAATTTGAAAATATGTAGAGTTCTGCATTATTAGGTATGCACAGTAAGGATGAGCAGGCAAAATAGAAGCAAATTAAAGTAATCTGATTAAAAAATAGATTACAGATGTCTGGTAATGTCTTTTCAGCTGGCAAATCATTGAGGGTGATGCATTATTGCACACTTCTATAGAACTGATTGAGGGAGTGCATTGCCCTCCACTTTCCATGCCATAATATAAAACTAAGATTCATTTATAATAAGAAATGACAAAATTATGATAAATCATAAGCATTACATATGGTATTATTGTGTGTAATCTCGCTTAATCTGTTAGTGCTCAGTCTTGGAAGTTACTGTCACATCAAATTTAACCAAGGTTGATTTGCTGAGGTGGCCATCATCTGACTCCAAGCTGTAAATTTGTGCCAAATGATAACTTTTTGAAAGTTTCGTTGAACTCGTTATGTTTGAAAGACATTTTGTGAAAACAGACAAACAGAATTTACTGCAAAAACAGACATTTTCCCCTTTGGTCAGTTGGCTGTGGGGGCCATCTTGAATCAAGCTGAGTCCAGAAAAGAACCAGATAAAGATGTCAAACCAATGATTTCATTCTGAAAGTTGCATTTAAATCTCTTCGCAACATATTACAACATAATCAAACTGACATGGATAAAACATTATGGTCATTTTGCCTTCAGCTGTGGGAAATAATGAAGACAAAACATCTTAAAAGAACATTTGAGTCCTTTAGTTTTCTGCTTGATAATGTGTTTGATTTTTAATTAAAGTATACCTCCTAGAATCTGCATAAAACCAAACAATTCTATTGTCACTTGGCTACTTGACTTTTTGCGGAGCAGTTTCAAAATTAAATGTGCAAAAATTAAATTAAATTTGTCGTTTGATAGCGAAAAAAATAAAAAAGTTCAACACGCTCCAGGCTAATCCAGTTCAATGGTGTGTTTTTATTAAAGTCATTTCTTCATACGACCTTCATCTCCTTTTTAATCTTCATTCTGCTCCACAAACAGTCGAGTGGAGGAAGGTTTTATTCATACACTGGAGGGCGAGGATCAGCAGGAGGAAAGGGTAATGTTTGAAAGTCCTAAATGTGCTCCAGCGTTGCAGCGCTGTTTGCACAGGATGCAGTATTCCTCTCGCAGTGGGGTGGATGATTAGGCAGAGTGCTCGGTGCTGTAAATGGATTTCTAGGACAGAATAACCGGTCTTACTGGCCTCGCTCAGGAGACAACACCCTTTCCTGCTACTGTCACTTTCTCTGAATTTAGCTTTTTTTTTTTTTACTTTGCCACAAACATTGTTTTTTAATTTAAAATGTTCATAGCCATCTCCACTAACCCATCAAAAACATCACAAACCAGAATGTGTGATAAAATTATGTGATCTTTATCTCCATCTTTACATATTTGGCCTTAAATCTTACCTCTGAGATATGGGATTAATCATTCTAGAGCTTGCTAACAGCCAGTTTTGCCGGCTGTGTTTTTCTGTCCTTTTTTTTTTCTTTGCTCTGTCATAGCCAAGAGTGGATCGGTATTATGAATAAAACATTAGATCCATTAAAAAATTAATCGCTTCTACCTTAGGCATAATTATGGTGCAATTCCTCCCAGAGAGCACAAGTGTGTTTATGAGCGCAAGTGTGCAGCTGCGAGAAAAGCAGATGGGCTCAAACCGTCGATGATTTCTGTCCGAAAATCTCACGTGGACGCGAGGCCTAATCCTCGGATGGTAGGGAGGAGCCAATTTAAAATAAAGATGGCATCTGGGAGGCTTTATTTATTTTTTCCCTGACCTGACAGCAGTTTACACGTCGAATCAATGTGCTGTTGGACTGAGCTGTTGAAGACATGTGCTTTGTGTCCCATAAAATATTCAGAGATGTTAAATGCAGCTGACAAAATGACGTGCACACACACCCCTGGGATTTACTTTGGGAGCATGGGACCTCTGGTGATTAGGACGATCATATTGATCCATCAAAGATGAGATAAACATTTAAAACGATACTTCAGCTCATATTTAAATAAGGTATTTGGTAAAAACCCAAAATAAATGTGACCTATGTTGCCAAAATGTGTCTGAATGGGCACAGCAATGCAGCATAAGTTAAAAATTTGATGTTTGCAGTAAAAAAAAATTTAATGAGTCCATAAATCAGCATATAAACTTCCTAATCTACCTTTGAACTAAAGCTTCCAAGCAGGTATGTCTTCAGACACAATTCTTTGTATTTTAACTTTATATTTTCCTTTAAAATTGTCCACTTTTCTCTTCCTACTGCTGTAATGCAAGGAAATGCCTTCTAATACAACTCCTGATGACGTCGCTCCAAATCAATATATATATTAGCTAGGGATGCAACGATACAGAAAATTCACGATTTGGTTCGGTTCGATACTTTAGTCTCACGCTTCGATATTTTTTCAATATAAAAAAAAAAAATGTCCATGCCCTTTCAACCTGTAATTTATTTATATTGACTAGGAACATTTGTTTAACCTCAAAAGTACAGTTTTTAAATTAAATGTTGCTGAAACAGCAATTTTCTCAGTGGATCTGCGCTCAAAAATGCAGCCTAGGTGGAGTAGTCGAATACAGATCCACTGATCCTTCAACACAGAGCATCTTCAGAAGGAAGTTAATAAAGTAAATATTAAAAATCTGTATTGTTCGATACAAGTGTGTATTGAACCTAAAGCACTGTTTGATACGGTTCAATACGGATACATGTATTGTTGCACCCCTAATATTAGCTTGCTGCCAGGCCAGGTTGACAGTTTTCTACGTATCATTTTGAAGCTTTGAAAATGGACAGTTTAAAAATAATCTAAACACAGTATTGAACAAATCCTCACAGTGACTCATTTTGCCAGCACAGGTCACAAACACCTAATATCTAATATATACAGTACGTATATACCTCAGTCTCAAATATTTTATGGTGGTTAATGCAAACAATTATAAACCTRCTGGCAGAAATCTGTCCATTAAWACCTCTATTTGCATTTGCAAAGACCACTTAATTTTTACGCAAATACCATGAMAAAGTGATGTCAATGTAAGGTWTATAAACTAGTGTTCACATTTACTGCTATGGGGGTTTTAAAGTTGTTTTAGGATGCAGGGATATTCAAATAAATTGCTCAAGTTACTCAAAGCCAACAGGAGCCGGACACTGCAAGAATAAGAATTATTTTACCTTTTCAATTTAATTATTTTGCTGCATTGAATTGTGAATTTCAAATTTCAAATTGATTTTAAATTTATCCATCCATTATCTTATCAGCTTCTTCCTTTCAGGGTCACAGGGGTCAATGGGGCCCATATCCAGCAGTGATGGGCAGGGTATCACAGGATTTACAATGTATTTTTACATAAAATGAAGTAAAAAAATGAAATATTAATTTTAATTATATTTATTTATTATGATAGGTTCATGATTGTGATTTATTAATGATAGTTAAAATGCTTACAGAGTTTCTTTATTTGTTTGTAGCTTTTTTCTTCAAACATCACTTGAAAAATTTGAGTGTTTTAAACATCATCCATTTTCCTGTCTTACAAAACAACTCATCTGTGTTTTGTTCCGCGTTTTTTCCAACAGCCTCAACCCTCTCGCATCCTTCATCTGTCTAGTGTATTTTGCACTGCTGTGCTCTCCCTGGGGATCCTATACTAATTAAACCTAAGAGGTCTTTCTGGTTAGCGGGCCTGGATGACTGTTTGAAAAAAAAAGACACGTGTGTGTGTGTGTGTGTGTGTGTGTGTGTGTGTGTGTGTGTGTGTGTGTGTGTGTGTGTGTGTGTGTGT
>NW_013953836.1:0-735 GCF_001266775.1 Austrofundulus limnaeus
CGTTTGTAATTACCTGATGGGTATTTTGAATACTAGGTATTATACGAGTGTTAACTTGACGCCGTAACTGGTGTGCCAGTAAACGGCCAGCTTTGTCACCGTATTCATAATATGAACCTTTACTGCGTAAAAGTAGGCGTTCAGCATCCTTGGTGGAAATTAAATCAATCTCTGATTGAACACCCATACGCTCTTTAAATAATTCTGGTGAAGGATCTGTGGCACATCTTTGATCGAGTTTAGCAATAGCCATTGCCAGTTCAGTAAGCCTTGAGTTATGTCTTTTATTAGACAGAGACGTGTATGAAATTATTTGTCCTCTGAGATAAGACTTAAGTGTTTCCCATAACAGTGAATGAGAAGTGGAGTCGTTCTTATTAAACAACAAAAACTCATCAATTGCATTAGAAATAAAGCCGCAAAATTCTTCATCTGCCAGTAAAAGAGAATTAAACCGCCACAAAGGTCGGCTACGTTTGTAAGACGACAACTGAATGTCTAATACTAATGGAGCATGGTCAGATATTATTATACTCAAATAATCAGAGAAAACTACACATGAATTGAGAGTCTGGTCAATAAAAAAATAATCGATTCTGGAATAAGAGTGATGCACCCCAGAAAAAAAAAGAAAATTTTTTCCTGGTTGGGTTTCGACATCTCCACGGGTCAATTAGACCACTCTGCCTCATAAAATCAGAAAATGCTTGGGCCATTAAAGATTTAGTTAAATTT
>NW_013953836.1:1618-2416 GCF_001266775.1 Austrofundulus limnaeus
ACCTCAAAGTGCACGAGCTTCAAACTTCAGCGTTGGCTGCGATTTTGAAGCTGAAATCACGTTTGGTGTGAACGCACCATTAGGCATCACGTACAGCAGAAGTGCCATGTGGAGGGGGCTCAGGGGTCCAGAGTGAAGAGGAAGTATACTTGTAAAGGGATGGTGCAGTCTTAGCTGTGGGGCAGGAAAAGGAACTTTTGTAAAACTTGTGTTGTATCTCTGTTAAGCCATGCCTTCATGCTTTGTCACTACTTTGACAACGGTTTTCTTCATTGACCATTATGGGTGCTCATTGACTCTGGCTCTACCTCTGTGACATATCTATGTTTTGTGACACACATTTCACTCAGTGTTTCCTTGGTGTGAAGTGGAGTTTTGGTAAGTTGGCATATGTCTGTGTTTTCTGCAGATCGCTGTTGTGTTCAGATAATGAAAACCTTGAAAGACAGCTGACCATGCCAGTGACAGAGTAAGTTGGATAAACATATGATTGTTAAAGGGAGAAAATGACCCTAATTTGAATTACTGAAGCTAATCAGACCCTGAGTTCATTCATGACCATAACTGTCTCATTGACCTTTACGTTGATTATGGTTTTCTGAAAAGTACATGATAACAATAATATGCGTGTTAAGTTATGACAACCTAAAAGGTACCCTTTTGTTGTAGAGAGGCAGTTCTGGTCACAGAAGAAGAACAAGGCAATGAGTGAGTAAAGGTTACTAGTGATCGTTTTGAATGTAAATTGCAATTAGGCCTGTCACAATAACAAGTTTTACTGCATCATAAATTGTCTTA
>NW_013953836.1:2967-6090 GCF_001266775.1 Austrofundulus limnaeus
GAAGAAGCCGAGGCCTGCGAGCATGACTTTAGCTGCGTCTGAATAGTAAGAGATTTTCCCCTTCCCGACATTGTTGGTGCCAAAAAAAAGTATATACGTGGGACCAAAGTGCAAGACAATCGACAGAGACTTGGTTTACAAAGAAAAGCACAGTTGAATAAGTATTATAAACGAAATTGGCAGGAGCTACCACAAACCACGTCCTACTCCATAGACCGCTCCGCAGCGCCCCCCCAATCTGTTAATGTTTTTGAGCAGTAGAGTCATTTTACTGCAGAAAAATGTTCCTCTGACCAAGTTTTACAGTCTTATATCAGCTAAAAAGTATTTTTGATCTTGTTTTTAGACCGATATACTAAACAAGATCAGAATATGTTGGATTATTAATCTTGTTAATCTGAAAAGTTTTTTTTTACTTTAAGAAGTCTTACCAAGTGCAACTGTCAAAGTGCAGATTATTAATTATTATTAATTTGAAAAGAATAAGGGTCTAATCTAGTATTTTTACTTATTTTTAGATGGCTAATTTATGTTGTGTCTGTTCAGAAATCAGTTCTTCATACACTTATTACATTTATTCTTTTTTCTTTGCATTAACATATTACAGAGTAAAAATATTTAATTTATTTATCAGATTATCCATGAAAAAGAATAATAAAAAAGAGTTAACCTCAGCTTCACCTTATGCCAAGTCCCCTACTTCTTTGTGCCACACCCACACTGTGTACAGGCCACACCCACCTCCACAGCATCTTCCCACCCCTGTCTCCCCCCAGCACACACGCGCCCGCACTGGAGCCCGACCCCACCCCCAGCGCCAAAGCCTCTAACCCCCCGTCCCTCTGTCCCTTGTCCTTTACTGAGCCATCAGCTGTTCATTTTAATTTTGTTCATTTAGGTAATTTCAGATCATTTAGACAGATTCAGCTGCATAAAAAGTTTTTACTTTTGAAATTATTTCAGCATTCAGTCTGTGTTTCTCTTCATCTCTTCRTATGAATCATAATTAACCATTAAGCTGCTGGAAGAAGTGAGACTCACGTGTCTTACTGCCCATGCCTGATCAGGAAATCTTTGATCCACCCAGTGGGTCTAGTAACCAAACCGTGAACGTGCATTAATCCCAGATTATTTACACCTGACTTGAATGAACCACCCTAATTGAGCGCGGCTTGGTGTTCGTGCAACTGATTATGGCTGTTAACAAGTTGAAGGCTAGTTCAACCTCAGTTTACAGCTCATATCCTGAATTTAGAAATCTGACTTTTGTGCAAAAGGCCTCGGGGCTGGAGAGAAGGGGACAAGGTGAGTATTTTGTTCTTGTAAATGATATTGAATAAACAATCTGATTAACAAGTTCTTTCTTACAGGTGCAGGGGTGGTGCAGCTCAGAGGAGAAGGTTCAGAGGTGAGTACTTTACAGGTGAGTCCAAAAACAGGTAAGTATTTTCCAGGATTGGTCGGAGGCAGACAGGCAGCCATTCGGGATGGATCAGGTGAGTGGCTCTCAGGTTGGTTCTTGGCAGGTTCGGAGTGAGACAAATCCAAGGATACTTCAGGAGGCTTTAACTCTGCACACCGGTAAGTAAAACAGAGAACAGAGGTTTAGCAAAACTCAGGTAAGATGATCACTAAAAGGCTTCAGGTGCTTTACCCAAGAGCAAACGATGCATCAGCGATCTTCTGAACAGCCTTTTGAACCCTTGAGAGCTGATGATCCAAATCTGCTGCAGTTGTGGTGGGGCTGGCGACCAATAAGGGAACAGGTGGGAGCCAAACAGGTGACAAAGTCACAAAATGCCTCAGAAACATGAGTATTCACAAATTTAGCTGCATAAAATAACAGGTACACCATTGGATATACAATTTGATTATAAGAAAGGAATCTACAATAATAATACAAGTAAACTCGGAATGAGAATCATGAGTTGAAAAACAGAATAAAACAGCAAACTAACTAACTATTTTTAATATTTATTGTGAGGAGGAGGATTGTTTTTTAGGTGGGGATGTGCTGTTATGGGGAACCAACACCTGCTTGTTTCTGTGCTCTCTGTAATCTAGTATGTTATGTTATTTTAAAGGCTTTCTCTTTTTGACAGCACTCAGAGCAGAGAAAAAATAAGGTATGTGTGTTTATGAAGGATAAGGTGTGTTTATGGGAGGCACTGATAAAATATGTAAACTGGTTTTTCCAGATAAATCTCAGATTCAAACAAGATTCTACTTGAAAACTATCTAGTTTTTTTTACATAATTTAACTTGGTAGTCTGAAATTATGAAAGGAACGATCTACTAGTTCTGACTGAACTAGCAGGTCCAAGTTAGGTTAAGACCAAATGCTGTTCATCGGCCATTCATCCTAAAACAACAAAAAAGATGTGGAGATTTGAGTTGTTTTAAAGCCACAACAATCCACTTTGGACCAACCACCAGTAGAATGACACTGTTTTTAAATATTTATTTTCTCCCATCAGTGTGATTTTTAGACCTGGATATTGTCTCGGATGTTTTCAGTCAGAGGGTGTCAGCATAGGGCTCTATCTCTCTATCTGAAACATTTTTCAAATGTCAGTCAGTGGTTCTGTGGGCCTCGGTGACTCACTGGTGGGTTGAATCCACCATCCTGGTAACTTTCTAATGAATACTGATTAACTTGTCTCAGCTCAGTCAGATACTATCTTTAAAGAGTTTTGTCAACACGGAGGACTTTAAATGGTTTCCTGGATTAATTATGTTTCAGTACATCTTTATGCAAACTATAACTATTTTGGCTTATTTTGTAATTTTTTAGCCATTCCTTGATACTTTACTTGTGGTTTTAGTCTGTGGGCTAGGGTGGCTCACACTTCTTGTATTTTCATGTATCCTAGAGTCCAGTCTTTCAGAAAATGCATGTTAACAGAAAAAAATGGGTCTCACTGCCCCCCAGGGACCCCTTTTTTGTCCACACCCCTTTTCTATTGTGGCCATCAAAATTAGGGGTACAGAAGACTTAAATGCCAATAACTTTGCTATAAACCAACCAAAATTAGCTTATAAAAATTAATCAAATAGCTCTTCGATTTTCCTGACATTTCTTTAAGAAAATATCTGCTTTATGATGTCATCGGGGGGGGGGGG
>NW_013953836.1:7090-8336 GCF_001266775.1 Austrofundulus limnaeus
GGCAGCCGACCCAGGCGACATGGAGGCGACGGCAGCCGACCCAGGCGACATGGAGGCGACGGCAGCCGACCCAGGTGACATGGAGGTGATGGGCAATGATCCAGGCGACATGGAGGCGACGGGCGATGATCCAGGCGACATGGAGGTGACAGCAACCGACCCAGATGACGTGGAGGGGGTGGCAGTTGACCCACGAGCCTTGAGGAATGCCGACTCAGGAGTCACTATCAGAACTGCCGACACCAAGACCACTGACTGTGGAATCGCCATTGGGACCACCAACTCCAAGACCACAGATTGTGGAGCCACCGAGACCACTGGCTGTAGATCCACCACCGGAGCCACCGACTCCAGGACCACCGACTGTGGAACCGCCACTGGAACCATCGGCTCCAGGACCACCGATTGTGGAGCCACCGACTCCTGGACCACCGGGACCACCAACTCCGGGACCACCAGTTGTGGAACCATTGACTCAGGGACCACTGACTCTGGAACAACCACCGGAACCACCGACTGTGGAACTGGGACCACTGACTCTGGAACCACCACTGGAACCACCGACTGTGGAACTGGGACCACCAACTCAGGAACGGTGACCACCGATTGTGGAACCGCCACTGGAGCCACCAACTCAGGAATAGACTCAGAAGGCCCAGCAGACTCAGAAGGCCCAGCAGACTCAGAAGGCCCAACAGACTCAGAAGGCCCAGCAGACTCAGAAGGCCCAGCAGACTCAGAAGGGGTGGGAGGGTGGGTGTTCAAATGCTCGGCCAGAAGACGCCGAGCATACTCACTGACCCTCTGGTGGCCAGGCAGGACCAGCAGATCGGGACGCYTCGCCAAGACATCCTCGATCTGCGGGCAGAGGAGTCATTTTGCCGCATAGGTGGAGGAACACCAGAGGATCATGAGTGATCCAGCGATTTGAGGGCTTGTTACCTCATCATCCAACAGCGGCAGAGACGGGACCGGCTCGTCACAGGCAGGTGAGGCCAAACCGGTCATGTGTGGTTCAGGCGTAGGTGAGGAAAAAAAATTATCTGCCTTGTGGAKGGGCAGATCAGAAAAACCTTTGCCTGCAGGCTGGGTGTGTGGTCAGATCATTATATCAGGATTGGTGGAGACAGACCCAGGGCACAGGCAGGTTCAAAAAAGGAACAAAAAAGATTTATTAAACAACAGAAAATGCTGTTGAGGCAGCTCAAAAATCACTTACAGGTTCTCAAAATCATAGGCATGAGGG
>NW_013953836.1:9336-16251 GCF_001266775.1 Austrofundulus limnaeus
CCCTTCATACGAACAAAAGTAAGAGAAATTTAGGATAAGAATACGAACATGTTCTTGCATGAGGCACAATGATCCGACACAAGACTGAGACAGGACAGGGCTTAAATACACTGACAACTAATGAATGAACAGAAAACACCTGGGGAGAAACACAAGGGTGACAATCAGACTAATAAGGAGCAGCTGGGCAGAGACACACTGGGGAACATAGAAAACACTAGGTAAACCAAGGAAAATGAATACTGACTATGACACTATTAAATAATCTGAGATTGAGACCACACAGTTGCCACTTTGTTTATTTCCCGCATCTCTGCCCTGGCGAAAAGGCTAGCCACGACAACGTCATCAGAGGGTCAAAATGTCACAATCCCAACAGAAGATGAAAATTTTCATCTTTTATCTGGGTTTAACACACAGATCCTAAACATTCAACTTCCTTAGCCTTTTCCTGCACCATAGAATCTACATTTTCAGAAAAAAGTCTGTTAACCAAATAAAAGTTGTAGCTACTACTCCACAGGGACCAGTTCTTGACCATATTCCTACTCATTGTGTGCACATTGCAGAATTTTCAGGATCTCAAACTTGCATGTAGGTTCACTATGGCAGAATAAAATGTCATAAATCTGGTGTTAAATGATAGATATTGACGTGGTCTCTCACTTAGGTGTGCTTTTGTTGATTATTTATGCGACAGATCATGCCAGGCGTTAAAAGTAACACATAAGACTTGAACGTATCACTTACAGAAGAGTGGATCATCTCCTTCGCATTTGTCTCCAAACTTACCAAATGCCTCTTAGTAAGCCTCATTGTTTTGAAAGATCTTCATGCTTTTATGCTTGAAGTGACCAAAAGACTGGGAATTGTTCCTGTCAAATAAGGATAATTTAAAAAAATTAATAGACCAAGGTGGTCAGAACAATTGTCAGTAACTGTATGTGGCTACAGCTAAGGAAAATTCAATTGCTGCATACATGTTACAGGGCTAACTCAATCCTTCTCACCAAAAATGTGTTCTGCTCTGCTAGGTCTACATGCCTACACAGGATGTGACAGTACAACTGCCTTTAAGGGAAAAGGGAAAGTGAAAGGCATGAAGCTCCTTCAGAACAATGAGACTTACCAAGAAGCATTTGGTAGGTTTGGAGACAAATGGAAAAATAGATGATGCACTCTTCTGTGTGTGAAGTTTACTTGCGCTCTGTATGGTATACTGTCACACATAAAGCTGTATTAAATTGATACACTATTTTTTCCAATTTTACATTAATTCTTCTTTAGAGTTGGTTGAAGTTCAAGCTAATCAAAGAATAACTCTGTGAAAGCCTTTCAGTTTTAAGAAACACTTTCTGAATGTTCACCAATGGTCTAATGTGTTACTGTAACATGGTCTGTTGCATAAATAATCAACAAAAGCACATCTAAATGAGATACCATGTCAATATCTATCATTTAACACCAGATTTATGACATTTTATTCTGACATGGTAAATACATGTAAATTTGACATCCTGGAAATTCTGAACTGTGCACACAATGAGTAGGGGTGTGGTCAAAAATGGGTCTCTGTGGAGTAGTACCTAACAGGAGCCTCTGGATTATTAAAATCTGAAATACTGGACTAACTTTGTGCTCTTCTGACTGGCTTATTATTATGCATTTTAAATGTTTCGCTGTAATACCTGCAATATAATTATGTCTGTGCAATGTTTGAAATTTCCTGGGGGTTTTTTCCTCAGGGATTGGTTTGACGCCCTGGGTGGCTGGTTTCGTATTTAGCTCTCCCTCCTGGGCAGTATCAGGGTTACATCTGGTCCATTTCTGAGGCCCATCTCATAACATAATTTTAAAACAATTAGACACTTCTGGATGTTTGGGTTTTTGTGTTTTTTTTTTTATTTTAGGGTTGTTTTATTTATTTGGTTTATGATTTTATAGTGTTTTGTCCTTCTGTGCAGCTTCCTGGTAAGGTTTAGGTGATTGCCAGCTGAGTCTCAAGGAGCCTCCTCCCACGACAGTCACATTTTTGTTTGTTTGTTCCCTTCTGCATTTGTGGTAAGCTGGGAAGGGGGTATTATGCTACCTCGAGCCTGGTACGCCATGAAGACATATTTGAGGGAGAATTCACCCGTCTGGGTTTGTTGTTGAGGTCCAGGGAGCTGTGATGTGCTGTCTAATAACCTCCTACGTCATTTACAGAAGGACTAGTCCTAGGCTTACTTTAGGGTTTAGCTTAGGTGTCACAAGAGGGGGGGGGGGGTGCTATTTCCTTTATTTTAATTTATTTAGACTTTAGATTTTGTTTGTCATTTTTGTTGAACTTTTGTTTTTTTGTTTTTTTTTTGTTGTTTTCTTCTTTTTTCATTGCACAAGCCAGCTCATGCCAGTAATCCATACATTTGAGTTCCTGCCTTATGGGCTCTGTGGTTTTTGACTAAAGTGATTTTGAATTGTTTGGGGCGGAATAAACTTTACCTGAATGGGGTGGGAAACTGAATTTTGCACATTTTAATGACATTTCCACATTTAATTATTGATCTGTGTGGTAAACTCAGATAAAAGATGAAAATCTTCATCTTCTGTTGGGGTTGTGACAATTTGACCCTCTGATGACATCATTTTTTGCATATTTGTTTAATGAAAAGTCATTTTTCAAATTGAAAAGCTAATCAAAACAAATCTGCTGATACCTTGTTTTTAAAATTTGTTTGGTTTATAGCAAAGTTATTGGCAGTTAAGGTCCATGTACCCCTAACTTTGATGGTCAGAATGGAAAACGGGTGTGGTCACAATGTGGCCCCTGGGGGGCAGTGAGAACCAACTATTTTCTATTAATTTGCTTTTGATGAAAGAGTGAACCCTAGGGTACATGAAAATACCTGGGAAATTCAGTCATGGGGTATGCATGGTGACCCACCCTAATCTACAGACTAAAAAAGATAAACATTTTCATATTTTGTTGGGGTAGGGACATTTTGACCCCCCGATGACATCATCACGTGAACATTTGTTTGATGAAAAGTCATTTAAAGCGAAGAGCTAATCAATATGAATCTGCTGATACCTTGTTTGTAAAACTTGGTTGGTTTTTAGCAAAGTTATTGGCAGTGAAGATCCATGTACCCCTATTTTGATGGTCACAGTGGAAAAGGGGTGTGGCCAAAGCGGTCCCTGGGGGGCAGTGAGACCCAATTTTTTTCTGTTAACATGCTTTCTTTGAAAGAGTGGACCCTAGGGTACATGAAATACGAGACAAGTTCAGTAGTGGGGTGTGCATGGTGATCCACCCTAACCCACAGACTAAAAAGAGGAAATTTGTCATATTTTGTTGGGGTAGTGAAATTTTGACCCCCCGATAACATCATTGTTGCATATTTGTTTAATGAAATGTCATTTAAATTGTAGAGCTAATCAATATGAATCAGCTGATATCTTGTTTTTAAATTTTGGTTGATTTATAGCAAAGTTATTGGCAGTTCAGCTTTCTGTCCCCGTAATTTTAATGGTCACAATGGAAAAGGGGTGTGGTCAAAAAGCGGTCCCCGGGGGCAGTGAGACCCAACTTTTTTTCTGTTAACATGCATTTTTTGAAAGAATGGACCCTAGCGTACATGAAAATACCAGATAAGTTCAGTAGTGGGTTGAGCATGGTGACCCATCCTAATGCACAGACGAAAAAGATGAAAATTTGCATCTTCTGTTGGGGTTGTGACCTTTTGAACCCCCCCCCCCCCGATGACATCATCAAGCAGATATTTGCTTAATGAAATGTCATGAACATCGAAGAGCTAATCAATACGAATCTGTTGATGCCTTGTTTTTAAATTTAGGTTGGTTTATAGCAAAGTTATTGGCATTTAAGTTTTCGGTACCCCTAATTTTTATGGTCACAATAGAAAAGTGTGTGGCCAAAAACGGGTCCCTGGGGGTCAGTGAGACCCAACTTTTTTTTTCTGTTAACATGCATTTTCTGAAAGAGTGGACCCTGGGGTACATGAAAATACCAGAGAAGTGGGGGCGGGGGGTGCATGGTGAGCCACCCTAGCCCACGGACTATTTATACTTTTCAAAATTTGTAATTTCTTCTTTTAAAATATTTTTATAGGTTCTCTTTTTTCTTGTGTTACCTTCAGTTTTAAGCTTCTGTTCCACTGTTTATCTTTAGCTAATCTTTTGCTACTCTTAATCTTTTATGCCACTTTAAGCTAACCTTTTGCTACTTTTTAGGTTCTAGCCAACCTTTTGACATTTTCAGTGTGCCTTTTCATACTTTTAGCTAGTCTAGTGCTACGTCTAGCTTTTGTTACTTTCAGTTTCTAATATTTTGCTATATTTATGTAGTTTTAAGCTGCTTCTTTTAGTTTCAGCTTCTTTCAGAAAAATCATTCAACCTCAGAATCAAACTGCATTTTTGCAGAAAATGTAATCTCTCTGGTCGTATTTTTTCTCAGAAACTCTCTTTATCATGTTTAATGAGAAAATTCTTAATTTTCGCTCCTGGCTTTGCTTCTGTTTTCTTTGAAGCACATTTCCTTTTCCTAAAATAAGACAGCATGGAGCCACCCAGAACATTTACAAACTTTAAATCCAAAACAGCAACACTCATTTATTGAACGAATCAATCCGGTTTGTTTGTTTGTTTGTTTGTTTGTTTGTTTGTTTGTTTGTTTGTTTGTTTGTTTATTTTAATGATGTTAACTCTAATTATACTCACTGCTTAGTAGACTGGGAGAAGCTGCCACACGCTCACAGTTTAGTTACCTGCCCTAAGAAAAAATACTTTATCCAAATTTGAAACTAAAATGGTTTGTTCCTTTTTAAATAATAAACCAAAACTTAATTTCCTTTATTAACCTGTTAAACGAGGTAAAACCCCATTGAGATCCAAATCTCATTTGCTAGAGGGACCTGGGCTAAAACTAATTTTTTTTAGGAATCAGCGTAAATCTGTTAATAGATGACAGTGTGATTTTGTCTAATCTGTGCAGAACAATTATGTTAATTTCAAAGCTAAACACTAAAAATAACTAAGTAAAAATGATATTTAAAGAAGCAATGTAGAAGGCCTAAATTGCTACCTAAAAGTAGTAAAAAGTTAGCTCACAGTTGAAGAAAGGTAAAGAAAAGCAGTAGTAGTAAATGAATTGCTAAATGCAGAAAAAGGAATGGGTGGAGGTACATTTTGTGAGGGATGGCAGAGGTGTGGCCATGCAAGGTGTTTTTAGTCACTTACAAATAAAGAATATCAAAGATGGTTGCCACAGCTATTTCAAAATGGCTTTAATTTGTTTTAAGAAACATTGAGCCAAAATTTTGTTTGACCATTTGATAATTAGAAAATCATACTGAATGCTATAGTCACAACTTATTATTCAGTCATTTTTAGACATACATAGCAGAAAATTTACATTGTATAGTAGTATCAGAGAACATATTGAACAAAATCTAAATGTAAAAATAAAATCCAAGTTCCCAACCCATCTGTCATTTTTTGGGGGGTGGCACCTGGGGTGGCCAGTTGGACTGGCAATTGCTATCCAGGCCACCCATCTGGCTCTCCCCATGGCTAATAAAAGGCTAGCTAAAAATAGCTAAAATCAAAATAAAAGCCAAAAGCTGTAAAGGGGGTTGCTACATGCAGCAAAAGGCTTGTTAAATAAAGCAAGCTAAAACAGCTAAACATTAGCTAGAACCTAGACTGGCCATTGCCTTCCTACACAGCTCCGCTCAATTCTAGTTCTATTTCGTGTAAGCTCCGCCCTCTAAGGCTATCGCAGATGGGTACCCCCGTGCGCGTACGCGCATTCTGAAGAGCCAATAGTCCACGCCCACGTTACGTGGGCCTCACCTCGGTCCGTATAAAAGGGGAGGACGGACCTGAGTTCAGCTCCCCTTTTTTCTTCAGCTTCGGCATTCTGCATGTACCATAGAAGACGCCCATACATGTAAGTGCTATGATTCTTTTATATTGACATGGAATTCATGTCCGGCGCCTCCAAGCTATGATCCGCTTAGCCGTCCTTCCGGGCTGCTCGGGGATCGGTTGTCCCCGGCACAACCCGTTTTTCACTCCGGTCTCCTTCCTCGGAARAAGGTTGATCGTGGTTTAGCTAGCATATATTTTCCCGCGGGTGCCCCTGCGGTGCGGTATTATGCTAAGCTAAGGCGCCGGACACCCTCGTGCCTCCACGGAGTCCCCGGCTTCTTCATAGCCGTGGTTTAGCTAGCATATATTTTCCCCGCGGGTGCCCCCGCGGTGCGGTATTATGCTAAGCTAAGGCGCCGGACACCCTCGTGCCTCCACGGAGTCCCCGGCTTCTTCATAGCCGTGGTTTAGCTAGCATATATTTTCCCCGCGGGTGCCCCCGCGGTGCGGTATTATGCTAAGCTAAGGCGCCGGACACCCTCGTGCCTCCACGGAGTCCCCGGCTTCTTCATAGCCGTGGTTTAGCTAGCATATATTTTCCCCGCGGGTGCCCCCGCGGTGCGGTATTATGCTAAGCTAAGGCGCCGGACACCCTCGTGCCTCCACGGAGTCCCCGGCTTCTTCATAGCCGTGGTTTAGCTAGCATATATTTTCCCCGCGGGTGCCCCCGCGGTGCGGTATTATGCTAAGCTAAGGCGCCGGACACCCTCGTGCCTCCACGGAGTCCCCGGCTTCTTCATAGCCGCTATTTAGCTAGCATATATTTTCCCCGCGGGTGCCCCCGCGGTGCGGTATTATGCTAAGCTAAGGCGCCGGACACCCTCGTGCCTCCACGGAGTCCCCGGCTTCTTCATAGCCGTGGTTTAGCTAGCATATATTCTCCCCGCGGGTGCCCCCGCGGTGCGGTATTATGCTAAGCTAAGGCGCCGGACACCCTCGTGCCTCCACGGAGGTCCAGGCTTCTTCATAGCCGTGGTTTAGCT
>NW_013953836.1:17710-19132 GCF_001266775.1 Austrofundulus limnaeus
GTCCCGGTCATTCCGGCGCACAGAAAATACCTGCCTTTTTCTTTTCAGCAGACTCAGTACCAGTACAACCGTCTGCCTTTTTTCGGTTACGCACTTTTCTCAATATGCGTAGAGACAGCACTGCAGCCTCCACGCTCAGCGGGAATGAGAATCCTGTTTTATCTGGACGATTTGCTCCTGCTGGCTCCATCCAGACAGGAAGCAGCGTCACAGACGGATAAACTGTTAGCACACCACAGGATGCTGGGTTTCTCCATAAACTGGGAAAAGAGTTCTCTCATTCCGGCCCAATCCATCACGTAGCTGGGTGTGGATTTGAACTCTGTCACCATGACAGCTCATCTGTCTCTAACCAGGAAAGAGACTCTGCTGTCACTGTTAGCGCATGTCAGACCCCGCAGGTCGGTGACAGCTCTAACTATCATGCGTCTCCTGGGCATGATGTCAGCAGCCCACGCGGTAGTTCCGCTCGGGCTGCTGCACACACGACGTTTACAGCGGTGGTTCCCCCGGCTAAAGATCGATCCGATACGCCACAAGYGCAGGATCGTATCGATCCCCTCCTCAGTGGAGGCAGATCTGAGCCACTGGGGGAAGCCACACAACACTGTCAGCAGGAGTCCCTCTGAGCAGAGCGACACATCACGTGCCGGTCTTCACAGACGCGTCACTGTCGGGGTGGGAGGGGGACATGTTGTCCCAGACTGTGGGAGGCCGCTGGTCTGCCCACCCTGTCCCCCACATAAATGTTCTGGAACTTCTGACTGTGTGGAAAGTGCTTGTGCATTTCATCCATCTGGTCCGGGACCAGCATGTTCTGGTCCACACGGACAACAAAGTGGTAGCGGCTTACATAAACCGCCAGGGAGGGGTACGCTCCCGGCAGCTGCTGGACACAGCCAGAGAGCTGCGCCTCTGGGCACACACCCACCTGTGCTCAATCCGAGCGGTCTACATTCCGGGTGTGCTGAACAGAGGGGCAGACATCATGTCCAGGGGGGGTCCCCAGGATGGGGACTGGGCCCCGCACATGACCATAATTATGCAAATCTGGGACAGATTTGGCAAGGCGGAAGTGGACCTGTTCGCCAGCAGAGAAAACGCACAGTGCGACCTCTGGTTTCTCCCTGAGCTCACGGGACGACCCTCCTCTGGGAGTGGACGCCTTTGCGCGCCGTCCCTGACCGGACAAGCTGCTTTATGCCTTCCCCCCTGTCCCTCTGATCCCGCGTCTACTGGATCGGATCAGAACGGACAGCCGGCGGGTTATTCTGATTGTTCCCGAGCGCACGGGAGCGCACTGGYTCCCGGTCCTCCAGTCATTACTGTCGGGCCCCCCGCTCCAAYTYCCCTGGCAGGAGGACGCTCTCCTGCAGGCGGGAGGAGCGATCAGGAGTTTTCCGAGACTGGGCCAGCCCCTTT
>NW_013953836.1:19485-23732 GCF_001266775.1 Austrofundulus limnaeus
ACACTCGTACCACAGTGGGATTTAACACTGGTGCTACGCGCTTTGACTAAAGCTCCTCTGAGCCTTTGGATCAGGTCTCATTAAAGTTTTTATCTCAAAAAAAAAAAACAGCGCTGCTGTTAGCGTTAACATCAGCAAAGAGAGTCAGCGAGCTGTCCGCTCTGTCAGTGTCTCCCTCCTGCCTCAGGATACGGGAGGATGGCAGCTCTGCGACTTTGCGTCCCAATGCGGTTTTTTGTGCCTAAGAGCATCACGAGCTCTTACAGCTCCAGAGTTATTACTCTGAGCGGCTTTTGTCCTCCTCCCCACAGTTCAGAAGAGGAAGCAGCTTCTCACCTGCTGTGCCCCGTGCGCGCACTCTCGTGTTATGTCTCACGCACGGCACAGCTCAAGCGCGCTCAGTGTTTATTTGTTCACTGCAGAGAGCAGTCTGCAGGACAGCCTTTGTCTTCTCAGAGGCTGTCACATTKRDTTTRTGAAGCGATTTCGCAGGCTTACATCTCATCAGGCTCGCAGCCTCCAGCTGTACTGTCAGCTCATCCTACAAGGGGGGCTCTCTTCCTCCACTGCTCTGTACAATGGAGTATCAGTCCAGGATATTTGCTCTGCAGCCTCCTGGTCATCCCCTTGCCCCTCATCCGTTTTTATCTACGGGATGTTTCGGGCCCCTCTCTGACCCACGCCGTTCTCAGAACCGTGTCAGAGTAATATGTAATTTTTTCATCCTAAATTACTGCACAAATAATGACCTTTGTGCTTGAAGTGTTACTGCACATACAGTGTGCTGTCTCTTCTTCACATCATCTGGATTATGTGATGAACACAGGGGCTCATGCAAATCTGTTCACTATGTGAATCAGCTTTTGCTGTTGCCTTTTTTGCTTGTGCAATATCACAAGGGGTGTTTTGGGTGGAAGCTTCACGTGCATGTCAAGCCGGTGAGGCGTAGACTACATCAGGCTCCGCCTCTAATACCCATCTGCGATAGCCTTAGAGGGCGGAGCTTACACGAAATAGAACGTTGGTTACGTATTGTAACCCCAGATTCTATGAGTGTAAGCGCAGCCCTCTAAGGATCGGGGCCTCACCGGCTTCCGTAGCTGAAGAAAAAGTAAGCTATTGGGAGCTGAACTCAGGTCCGTCCTCCCCTTTTATACGGACCGAGGTGAGGCCCACGTCACGTGGGCGAGGACTATTGGTCTTCAGAATGCGCGTACGCGCACGGGGGTACCCATCTGCGATAGCCTTAGAGGGCGGAGCTTACACTCATAGAATCTGGGGTTACAATACGTAACCAACGTTCCAGGGCAGCTGTGGCTACAGTGTAGCTTACCACCATCAGTGTGTGAATGGGTGAATGTCTGTTAGTGTAAAGAGCTTTAGAGTACTGAGAGACTTGATCAACGCTCTATAAGTTCAGTACATTTACCACAAACATGGAAAATTTTAAATTCATGCCCTTATTTTGAAGTGAAGACGGTTTCCTGTCCTCCGTGTTTTTGATTTTTGTCACCAATCCATCCTGTACCCAGAATCCAGAGTAAACCGTTTAAATTACACATCCTGCATGCTTTCTGACTGAAGCCCAACCATAAACATAAGAAAATGTACAAGCAGCAGCAGAACTAGTCATCTTCAACAACTGTTATCACCATGAGCTAAAGGTTTGTTTCAACAAATCACCTCCCCACACTGCAGCGACATGTGCAATGCTGTAAAAGTCCAGTGACGTCCCTCTACTCAGTAATATGTTATCACTGGAATGTACTCTGGTGAACTCTGTTGGAAATAATCTGCTACGTTTTATTAAACACAAGCACTTTACATCTTCTGGATTAGCACTGGCCCTCTCTGCCTTTAGGGCTCAATATGTTGATCTGTAAAAACTCTTTGATTTGGGTTGAGCTGCTCTTTAAGCTGCTTTATAATCCTGGTAAAACTCAATCCTTGTTGTTGCTCGCAGTGATAGCCGCCCGGCCGAGCACCATCCCATACCTGAGCGCCCTCCTGCCCTCAGAACTGGAACTGCAGGCTCTGGAGGAGACGGACTCCTCTGAGCAGGATGACCAGATGGACAACGAGAACCCAGCAGGGAACATCATCTCTGTAAGTCCTCTGACATGGACTTCACCTGTTGTAGGTAGAAGAGACAAACACACTGAATCACCTGGTCTAGTTTTGTAAAAGTCTCAGTGTCAGAGGGATGGAACACAAACCAACCAGCTGATGGTTTTAAAGAGCAGTTCATGTCTGTTAGGATTTAACACAGTGAACTGGGACTGATGGTGCAGTTTTACAAAGGACCAGTGTGTCAGTGTGGTACACTCACATTCACAGACACACAGGCAGCATCCTGATTAAAAAGACTTCTTTTATTCAACTAAAATCAGAGTTGGTCAGGAAATAAAGAGCTGTTTAAAGTGCAGCTGATCAGAAGTCAGCTCCAGTTCAGCTCCAGTTCAGCTCCAGTTCAGCTCCAGTTCAGCTCCAGTTCAGCTCCAGTTCAGCTCCAGTTCAACCTCCTTCATGGTTGAACTGGAGACTGAGCTGTTTATCAGGCCACAAGTCACCTGCAGACCTTGAGTTTGACTGATGAGTGCTTTAAATCACATTCCTACACTCATGGGACACACAGGTAGTGGGGTTCAGTGTCTTGCTCATGGGCACTTCAACATGTGACTGAGTAGTGGTGAAATAGATGTGGGTCCTTTATTTACTTGTGACAATGTTGTGAATAAACCAGTGAGCAGAGGATGACTGGAGTCTGTTGGAACCAGTAAACAGTACAACACCAGTAAACGTATAACCTGTTTGTGTTTCTGTGGTCCAGGACGATCCCAGTGCAGACAAGGAGAACTCCATGCTTCCTCCCAGTAGTGTGCTCCCATCGGTCAAAGCCAGTGAAGACAACATGATCGACAACCCGTACCTCCGGCCCGTCAAGAAACCCAAAGTCAGGAGGAAGAAATGAGTCAGGACTTGTTGTTCTCAGTGTCTGCTGAGAGCACGGACCACAACTGATGCTGACTCACAACTCACGTTGTGTATTTATGTCCAGTTGTTTTGTGAAACACAACATGCAGATCACAGAGGAGTTTTTATCTTCTCAGCAGTGTTTGAGGAAAGCTTTGGTCATTAACAGGAGCAGATATTTGTCCTCAGAAAGGTCAGTGTGTGTCTGTTTCACTGAGGACACAACAAATCTCATGTCACACACAATAATAAACTACACACTTTTCTAACTGCAGCTCTGTCACTTTCTGCTTTTTGTTGAAGGGATAGTTTGGTCTTTTTCAAATGTTTTGTCACATAATTATTAGGGGTGTAAATCACCAGCTTTATCCAACGTTACATCCATATGTTTGAAGATCTGATATTTCTTTATCATAAAGTGTCACGATTCAATTCAGTTCAAATGTCTGTGATCAATATAATGCAATATCATGTGTCCATCTAACAATAACTGGGTTAGATGAGCATATGATGACAATATAGATCAATATTTTCTTTTTGCATCATTATAACTGAGTCATGAACCTTCAAATAGATGTAGATGGATTTATTGTTACACCTAATAATTATCAAGAGTTGTTCTTCTAACAGCTGTGAAGTCAGGCAGAGGAAAGATACATGTCAAATAAAAGACTGCAGTGAAATGAGCTGCCTCCTCGCTTGGTTAGCCATTAGCCTAGCCATTAGCATAGCCTGGAGGAAGAGACGGCTGTCAGGTACCAGTACTGAGAACTGTTGGGTTATAAAACTGGAGGGTTTGACTCAGAGCTGAGTCAGCAGTGGTTCTGATCCTGTTCATGGAAAATGTTTCCATGTAAAATAAACTCATTTTAAAGTCTGTCAGAAACAGGTTTGTACACAGAATTAACAAAACTTCTGTTTCTTCCAACTGCTTTAAAGTTTCACTTTGATTGTTGTAGATACAGATTTCCTCTTTAGATCTGTGTAATCCTCCACTTAAAACACATCGTTTTAAACAGTTGTGTTGTTTTAAACAGTTGTGTTGTTTTAAACAGTTGTGTTGTTTTAAACAGTTGTGTTCTAAGCAGCTAGGTTTCTGGAAATGTTTTATTCCAAACAGAAACTAAAAACAAGACAAAAGTGATGAAACTACAGCAGGTCCAGTAGGGTCTCTGCTGTGTGTGTGTGTGTGTGTGTGTGTGTGTGTGTGTGTGTGTGTGTGTGTGTGTGTGTGTAGGGGGGAATTTTTTGTTAATACTTTAGTGGAGTAATTA